>NC_056743.1:1606717498-1606938893 GCF_019279795.1 Protopterus annectens | reverse complement strand
AAGGAACCTTTGGATAAGGTTCCAAGACAACGGGGCTAATCCTGTAATTCAGAAACCCTTCTCGAGAGGTAATGGCCAACAAAAAAGCAGTCTTCCATGATAAATATTTCAACTCGCAGTCGCTGCAGGCTCGAAAGGTTGTAGAGTGAGTTTCTCCAACACAAAATTGAGATCCCAAGCAGGAGTAGGAGCTCATGGGGGTCTTATATTCTTTGCCCTCTAAGGAATTGCTTAAACAAAGGATGAGAAAACAATGGTGGGTCACAGTCATAGTGAGCAGAAATTGCTGCAGCATGAACCTTTATAGAGGAGAAGGACAAACCTTTGTCCAATAACTCAGTAAGGTATTGAAGAGCAACACTTAAATTAGGTTTAGAAACATCAAAGTCCTTTGCTGTACTCCAAATAAAAATCTCCTCCATTTATCTGCGTAAACTTTCCTTGTACTAGGCCTTCTGGCCCAAAATAACATTCAAAACTTGTTGTGGAAGCTGAGACCTCCAGGGTTTAAAACAGAATATGCCAGGCTGTTAGATGCAGAGAGTGAAGTTTGACATTGAGTAAATGACTGTTCTCCTGAGACAGCAGGTGTGGAATCAAGGCAAGGCAAAGGCCATGGAGGCTCCTGCACCAGACTTCTCAGTAAGGGGTACCAGTGCTGTCGAGGCCAATCCGGAGCTATTAAAATCATGGTTGGCTTGTCCTGTCTGACCTTCAGGAGTACCTTTGGGAGGAGAGGCAGTGGTGGAAAAGCATACACGTGAAGATTGCTCCAAATGAATGAGAGAGCATCCACTTTCCAAGCTGTGGGATGGAACCTTTTTGTGCAAAACTTTGGCAGCTGGTAATTTAGTGGAGAAGCGAACAGATCTATGTCTGGAGTTCCCCATAACACTGTCAATTTTTGAAATACATGAGGATCCAATTTCCACTCGTGGGGATCCATAATTTGTCTGCTCAACACATCTGCTAAGGAGTTCTGTGCTCCCGGCAGAAACCTTGCCTGAAGATTTAGCTGTAAACTGAGAGCAGTCTCCCACAAAATCATTGCTTGTCTGCATAGAGGGTATGAATGTGTCCCCCCTTGCTTGTTGATGTACCACATGACAGTTGTGTTGTCTGTTTGAATCAACACCTGCCCTGGAAGAAGTAAATCCTTGAAAGCTATCAATGCAAATTGGACTGCTAACATCTCCTTCAAGTTGATATGTAAATGTTGAAGTCTGGCAGGCCACTTGTCTTGTACCCATTTTCCATTTAGATGAGCTCCCCAAGCTTTGTCTGAGACATCTGTCGTTAGAATCTGACTCGCCTCTGGTCGGGTCACAGAGAGTCCCTTGTTTAGGTGACATTCCTGAGCCCACCACAAAAATTCCTTTGGAATGCAAGGTATTATCTGAATGACAGTGTCCATATCTTGGCAGTGTTGTCCATACATTTTGAGATACCATTGTAGCTTCCTCATATGCAGTTTGGCATTGGGAAGTACCAGAATACAAGATGCCATGAACCCCAAGGCTTGAAGGACTGTCCTTGCAGTCAACCTGGACTGACGAGACAATTGATGGAAGTAAAGAGAAAGATTCTTTTGTTTGTCCGGGGTCAAAAAGGCCATCTGGGATGCTGTATTCAGTCTCACACCCAGAAAGCACATGTCCTGAGAGGGTACTAGACTGGACTTTATTTCGTTCACAGAATACTCTAGGCATCTCAACACTGCCATCACAAACTGTAAATGATGAAGTAGTTCGTCCTTTCCTTGAGCCAGAATCAGGCAATCATCCAAATAAGGATAGATTTGTATTCCTCTTAGCCTGAAGAAAGCTACCACTGGAGCCAGAACCTTTGTGAACACTCTGGGTGCAGTAGATAAGCCAAAGGGCAATGCAGAGAACTGATAATGAAAAGTCCCAGCCCGAAAACGCAGATACTTCCTGCAACTGGGCCTGATAGGAACATGCAGGTAAGCCTCCTTGAGATCCAGAGTCACCATCCAGTGATCTTTGCCCAGCAGAGGTAAAAGCTGTTGTAACGTCAGCATTTTGAACTTGGGAATGTCCAGATATGTGTTGAGGATAGATAAATCCAAAATTGGTCTCCACGTGTTCCCTTTCTTTGGTACTAGAAACAGGCGAGAATAAAATCCCAGGCCCACTTCTGGCAGAGGGACCGGTTGTATAGCTCCTATTTGAAGTAGTAGAGAAATCTGTTTGTGAGCCTCTAGTCTTTGCTGAGGGGGAACGTCTGGCATGCCTTTGAAAGGAGGTAAAGTATGGAAATAAAACTTGTAACCTTGGTGTATGATATCCAATACCCATTTGTCTTGCGTAATTAAAATCCAATTTTCCTTGAAGAGTGCCAACCGTCCTCCCAAAGGTGCTGCCAGACAAGAAGGTTCTGGCAGCTGAAAAAGTAGGTCATTGGGCCTGTTTACGAAAGGACTGGCCCCTGCCCTCACCAAGACTGTGCAGGTGAACTCCATGTTCTAGGTCTGAAGGAACTCTGAGCTCTGCCCCTACCACGTCTAGATCTACCCCTAGACTGAGAATCAGAAGAAGGATACGTCCACCCCTTAGCAGGCCAATTTCTACTAAACTTTGGAGGCTGAACTTGCAAAAAATCTTTAACAGTCTGCATAGACTTAGCCTTGTCTTCCAATTTCTTCAAGACTGACTCCACAGGTGGACCAAACAACACTTCAGACTGCAAAGGAGCATCCAAAATCCTTGTCTTAACATGGTCAGATAAATTCTGATCCTTAAGCCAGGCGTGCCTGCGAAGAACTGAACCAGTGGCAGCCACCCTAGAAGAGGCCTGCAAAGCATCAAAACCACACTGTAAAGAATGCTTACCCACCTGTTCAGAGACATGCACCAAATCTTGTAATTCTTTACAGTCAATGCCTTCTGCCAGAGCATCCACCTTAGATTTCAATTGTGAAAGAATAAAATTTTGATATTTCAACATATGAAACTGGCAATTTAAAGCCCTCATTGCTAAGGTAGAAGATGTGTAGACCTTCTTTCCCCATCTATCCAAAGCTCTGGCCTCTTTATCTAGAGGAACCGGATTCTTTACAACAGAGGCCTTGACACCCTTAGGTCCCTGACTAATAGTTTCTGGGTCCGCCCTAGGACTCTTATAGAGATATTTATGAGCCTCAGGCACCCTGTAATACCTATCCGGTTTAACAGGCGCAGGAGGCAGAGAATCAGGATTAAGTGAAGCCTCTGAAAATACATCTTGCACAACATCCAGAACAGGGGGTATAGCTAAGGGCCTATGTTGAGGAAAAAACAAAAATTCCCTAAGCCTTTTCCGTGAATCAGAGAAGTCCTGACCTTCCCACTTAAAATGTTTCCTCATAGAATGAAGAGTCTCTGAAAAAGAAAAATCCTCTGGAGGAGAAGCAGAAGGAGGAATCTTCTGCATCAGAATCAGAATAAGGAGTGTACTCCTGCAAGTCTTCAGTCAAGACTCAGAAACATCCGAAGCCTGTTCAAAACTTTCCAACTCTGCCTCCACCCTAGGCCTCTTATCAGGAGGGAGCAAAGAACCTCTAATCAGAGTAATCAAATCTTCTGCCATTTTAAGCATGTGCTTCTTAGGCACAGACCCTGCTGAACTAGGACTGACACCAACAGAAGCTAAACCTGGCCTGCCTCTGGAAGAAGCCTTGGAAACAGAAGGAGAGGGTCTAACCACCCTGGGAAGGGAGGGGAGTACAGAAACCTGAGAAGCCCCTTCAGCCTGACCTACCTCGTGAGAGGCCACATCCTGCAAAATCAAAGTCTCTCCCTGAGACTCCAGAGAAGCCTCCATCGGAATCACCGGTTCCACTGAAGCCTCTAAAGAACCGGCGTCTGGAACGGACGACTCATCTTGCCTGGGTTTAACCGTTTTGTCTTTGCGCTTCTTCGTGGAAGCGGGCGTCGGAGTATCCGATGGCATATTATAATTGCACCGCTTACCGAAGACCAGCCTAGCACAATCTAACCTTCGCTTAATAGTGCGCTTATTGAACCTAGCACAAAAGCGACACCCAACTACATCGTGCTCAGGCCCCAAACAAGGAATGCACAAAGAATGATAATCCCTATGCGGTATCTGTTTCCCACAAGAAATACAATTATTCACTTTTTCTGACATCCGGTAATACACTGAGGCAAGAAAAAACCAAAATATTCCCCAACGGGGTACTTAGCCAACTTGGATTCGGTCTGAAACTCCGAACTCGAAAAATTTCAGAACGCCGAACGGCACTTGCAATGCTGCTTCTGCATCGGACCATGCGGCAAAAAAGACTGAGGATATGACGTCGGTCATGCGCTTTTGTACCCTGATGTCCTGATGTCAGTTTTAAGCGCCTTGACCGACGTCAGCCTAATACTTTGGTATTCGGGCCGACCGAGGACAGCGGACTACCCATATGTAAGGACTGCAGCAATGTGAGATGAAGAACATCTTCAAAACTGCAAGCCTTATCTTCTGAACCTCCTTACTTCATTTTTCATATTGATAGGGTATCTTTAAGAAACAGTCCATCTTTTCTTCCCAGGTTGTGTCAGGATCTAACAGTAATGAATCTATTAACATTCCATTCGTCCCACATTTCTCTAGCAAAGACAAATACATTTTACATTACTTGGATGCCCACAGACAATTACATCTCTGTCTACACATAACTGACAAATTCAGGAAATCAAGATTAATTATTCATCTGGTCCTTTTCCCTAATAGAATTCAGCCGTCTTGTAGAGAGCAGGCTAGAGGACAAGATGAAAAGGGTCATATCTCCCCCTTTCCTCCACTAGAATCTAAAATTTTCACATAGAGCAGGCTACATTCCCTTGGCTGAAATGATACGGTCCTTCAGCGGTGGCAATCTGTGTGTAAGGGACCTGAAATTATGCTGAACAACAAGAATGTAGTACAGATCTTTCATAAAACACAATGGTTCATTGCTGTCTTTGTACACCAGATGTGATAGAGTGTATTCCATTAAAACTGGTCATTTTCCTAACTAGAATGTAGCCATATGGTAGAGAACAGGAGAGAAGAGTCAATAAAAAGGGTTATATCTGCCACTGTACAGTAAAGTGGCTACAATGTATTCACAGAAAGATGACCCATTCCTTCACTAGGATCTAGCATTTTCACATAGCGCAGGCTAGACTACATTGGCTGAAAGACCCTGGATCCTTCAGCCATGGCAATCTGTGTTGAAGAGGCTGGAAATTATGCTAAACCAAAAGAATGAGTACAGCTCTTTCTCGAAAAATGGTCATTCCTGCCTTTGTATACCAGAAGTGACAAAATCTATTCTCATAAGAAAGGCCCTTTTCCCAACTAGAATTTAGCCATGTTACATAGAACAGACTAGAGAAATCGATAAAAAGGGTCATTCTTGCCAGTGCACACTAAAGGGTTTAGAAGCTATTCACAGAAATATGGTCCTTTCCTCCAGTAGAATTTAGCATTTTTAGATACAGTAGGTTATATTCCCTTAGCTAAAAGGACCAGGGACCTTCATCGCTGGCATTCTGTTCTGAAGGGGCCTAAAATTATGCTCAGCCAAACAAATGTAAGTCGTGTATTTCCAAAAAGAATGGTAATTCTTGCCACTGTACACCCAAGGAGATAGAGTTTATTCCCAGAAAGATGATCCTTCCCTCCACTAGAATCTAGCATTTTCACATAGAGCAGGCTAGATTCCATTGGCTGAAAAGACCTGGGTCCTACAGCCATGGCAATCTGTCTTGAAGGGGAAAGAAATTACACTCAAAAGAATGTAGTGCAGCTGTTTCCTAAACATGGTCAATCCTGCCTTTGCATACCAGAAGTGACAGAATCTATTTCCATAAAAAATGTCATTTTCCCCACTAGAATTTGCCCTTGTTGCACATGACAGGCTAGACAACTCAATAAAAAGGGTCATTCCTGCTAGTGTACACTAAAGTGGTTAAAAGCTATTCACAGACAGACAATCCTTTCATTCACTAGAATTTAGAATTTTCTGATACAACAGGTTATATTCCCTTGGTTGAAAATATCAGGATCCTTCATACGTGGTAATCTGTTCTGAAGAGGCCTGAAATTATGCTTAGCCAAACAAATGTAAGTCATGTATTTCCAAAAAGAATGGTAATTCCTGTGACTGTACACTAAAAGAGACAGACTTCACATAGAGCAGGCTAGATTCCATTTGGCTGAAAGGCCCTGGGTCCTTCAGCCATGGCAATCTGTGTTGAAGTGGCCAGAAATTACTTTCAACCAAAAGAATGTAGTGCAGATCTTTTTTAAAAGACAAAAGGTCATTCCTGCCTTTGTACACCAGAAGTGGCAGAATCTATTCTGATAAAAAAGGTCCATTTCCCAACTATAATTTAGCCGTGTTACACATAACAGGCTTGGGGACTCAATAAAAAGGGTCATTCCTGCCAGTATACACTAATGGGGTTAGAAGGTATTCACAGAAAGATGTTCCTTTCCTCCACTAGAATTTAGCATTTTCTGATACAGAAGGTTATATTCCCTTGGCTGAAAGTACCAGGATCCTTCATATGTGGCAATCTGTTCTGAAGAGGCCTGAAATTATGCATAACCAAACAAATGTAAGCCATGTATTTCCAAAAAGGATGTTAATTCCTGCCACTGCACACCAGAAGAGATACATTTTTTCCCAAAAAGATGGTCCTTTCCACCACTAGAATCTAGCATTTTCACATAGAGCAGGCTAGATTCCATTGGCTGAAAGGCCCTGGGTCCTTCAGCCATGGCAATCTGTGTTGAAGGGGCCAGAAGTTATGCTCAACCAAAGGAATATAGTGCAGCTCTTTCCTAAAACAAAAAAAGGTCATTCCTGCCTTTGTACACCAGAAGAAACAGAATCTATTCCCATAAAAAAAGTCCTTTTCACCACTAGAATTTAGCCATGTTGCACATAAGTAGCTAGGGGGCTCAGTAAAAAAGGCCATTCCTGCTGGTGTATACTGAAGGGGTTAAAAGCTAGTCACAGAAAGACAGTCCTTTCCTCCACTAGAATTTAGCATTTTCTGGCACAGAAGGTTATATTCCCTTGGCTGAAAGTACCAGGATCCTTCATATGTGGTAATCTGTTCTGAAGAGGCTTGAAATTATGCTTAACCAAACAAATGTACTTCATGTATTTCCAAAAAAAATGGTAATTCCTGCCACTGCACAGCAGAAGAGATAAAATGTATTCCCAGAAAGATGTTCCTTTCCCACAATAGAATCTAGCAATTTCACATAGAGCAAGCTAGATTTCATTAGCTGAAAGGCCCTGGGTCCTTCAGCCATGGCAATCTGTGTTGAAGGGGCCAGAAATTATGCTCAACCAAAAGAATGTAGTAAAGTTCTTTTCTAAAAAATAAAATGGTCATTCCTACCTTTGTATATCAGAAGTAACAGAATCTATTCCCATAAAAAAGGTCCTTCTCACCACTAGAATTTAGAAATGTTGCACATAACCGGCTAGGTGGCTCAATAAAAAGGGTCATTCCTGCCGGTGTACACTAAAGGGGTTAGAAGGTATTCACAGAAAGATGTTCCTTTCCTCCACTAGAATTTAGCATTTTCTGATTCAGCCAATGGAATATAACCTTCTGTAAGTACCAGGATCCTGCATATGTGGCAAACTGTTCTGAAGAGGCCTGAAATTATGCTTAACCAAGCAAATGTACATCATGTATTTCCAAAAAGAATGTTAATTCCTGCCACTGCACAGTAGAAGACATAATTTTTTTCCCAGAAAGATGGTCCTTTCCACCACTAGAAACTAGAATTTTCACATAGTGCAGGCTAGATTCCATTGGCTGAAAGGCCCTGGGTCCTTCAGCCATTGCAATCTGTGTTGAAGGGGCCAGAAATTATGCTCAACCAAAAGAATGTAGTAAAGTTTTTTCCTAAAAAATAAAATGGTCATTCCTGCTTTTGTATACCAGAAGTACAGAATCTATTCCCATAAAAAAGGTCCTTTTCACCACTAGAATTTAGCCATGTTGCACATAACCGGCTAGGGTGCTCAATAAAAAGGGTCATTCCTGCCAGTGTACACTAATAAGGTTAAAAGGTATTCACAGAAAGACATTCCTTTCCTCCACTAGAAATTAGCATTTTCTGATACAGAAGGTTATATTCCCTTGGCTGAAAGTACCAGGATCCTTCATATGTGGCAATCTGTTCTGAAGAGGCCTGAAATTATGTTTAACCAAACAAACATACGTCATGTATTTCCAAAAAGGATGTTAATTCCTGCCACTGCACAGCAGAAGAAATAAAATTTATTCCCAGAAAAATGGTCCTTTCCACCACAAGAATCTACCATTTTCACATAGAGCAGGCTAGATTCTGTTGGCTGAAAGGACCTGGGTCCTTCAGCCTTGGCAATCTATGTTGAAGAGGACAGAAATTATGCTCAACCAAAAGAATGTACAAAGTTCTTTTCTAAAAAATAAAATGGTCATTCCTGCCTTTGTACACCAGAAGTTACAGACTATTCCCATGAAAAATTCCTTTTCACCACTAGAATTTAGCCATTTTACACATAACAGGCTATGAGACTCAATAAAAAGGGTCCTTCCTGCCAGTCTACACTAAAGGGGTTAGAAACTATTCACATAAAGAAGGTCCTTTCCTCCACTAGAATTTAGCATTTTCTGATACAGAAGGTTACAAGTACCAGGATCCTTCATATGTGGTAATCTGTTCTGAAGAAGCCTGAAATTATGCATAACCAAACAAACGTACGTCATGTATTTTCAAAAAGAATGTTAATTCCTGCCACTGCACAGCTGAAGAGATAAAATTTATTTCCAGAAGGATGGTCCTTTCCACCACTAGAATCTAGCATTTTCACATAGAACAGGCTAGATTCCGTTGGCTGAAAGGCCCTGGGTCCTTCAGCCAATGGAAATCTATGTTGAAGGGGCCAGAAATTATGCTCAACCAAAAGAATGTAGTAAAGTTCTTTCCTAAAAAATAAAATGGTCATTCCTGCCTTTCTATACCAGAAGTAACAGAATCTATTCCCATAAAAAAGGTCCTTTTCACCACTAGAATGTAGCCATGTTGAACATAACCGGCTAGGGGGTTCAATATAAAGGTTCATTCCTGCCAGTGTACACTAAAGGGGTTAGAAGGTATTCACAGAAATATGTTCCTTTCCTCCACCAGAATTAAGCATTTTCTGATACATAAGGTTATATTCCCTTGGCTGAAAGAACCAGGATTCTTCATATGTGGCAATCGCTTCTGAAGAGGTCTGAAATTATGCTTAACCATACAAATGTATGTCATTTATTTCCAAAAAGAATGGTAATTACTGCCACTGCACAGCTGAAGAGATAAAATTTATTTCCAGAAAGATGGTCCTTTCCACCACTAGAATCTAACATTTGCACATAGAGCAGGCTAGATTCCGTTGGCTGAAAGGCCCTGGGTCCTTCAGCCAATGGCAATCTATGTTGAAGGGGCCAGAAATTATGCTCAACCAAAAGAATGTAGGAACGTTCTTTCCTAAAAAATAAAACGGCCATTCCTGCCTTTGTACACCAGAAGTAATGGACTATTCCAATAAAAAATTCCTTATCACCACAAGAATTTAGCCATTTTACACATAACAGGCTATGGGACTCAATTAAAAGGGTCCTTCCTGCCAGACTACACTAAAGGGGTTAAAGCTTTTCACAGAAAGACGGTCCTTTCCTCCACTAGGATTTAGCACTTTCTGATACAACAGGTTATATTTCCTTGCCTGAAAGGATCAGGTCCCTTCACCCCTGGCAATCTGTTCTGAAGGGGCCTGAAATTATGCTCAGCCAAACAAATGTAAGTCATGTATTTCCAAAAAGAATGGTAATTCCTTCCACTGAACACCAGAGGAGATAGAATTTATTCCAAGAAAGATGGTCCTTTTCTTCACTAGAATCTAGCATTTTCATATAAAGCAGGCTAGATTCCATTGGCTGAAAGGCCCTGGGTCTTTCAGCCATGGCAATCTGTGTTGAATGTGCCAGAAATTATGCTCAAGCAAAAGAAACTAATGCAGCTCGTTCCTAAAAAAATGGTTATTCTTGCCTTTGTACACTGGAAGTATCAGACTCTATTCCCATAAAATGGTCCTTTTCCCCACTAGAATGTAGCCATGTTACACATAACAGGCTAGGGGACTCACGATGCTCAAGCATAAGAAAGTAGAGCAACTCTTTCCTAAAAGAAAAAAATGGTCATTCCTCCCTTTGTACACTGTAAGTAGCAGAAACTATTCCCACAAAAAAGGTCCTTTTCCCCACTAGAATTTAGGCATGTTACACATAACAGGCTAGGGGACTCACGAAAAAGGGTCATTCCTGCCAGTGTACATTATAGGGATTAGAAGATACTCAGAGAAAGACGGTCCTTTCCTCCACTAATATTTAGCACTTTCTGATACAACAGGTTATATTCCCTTGGCTGAAAGGATCAGGTCCTTCACCCCTGGCAATCTGTTCTGAAGGGGCTGAAATTGTGCTCAGCCAAACAAATGTAAGTCATGTATTTCCAAAAAGAATGGTAATTCCTTCCACTGACCACCAGAGGAGATAGAATTTATTCCCCGAATGATGGTCCTTTCCTCCACTAGAATCTAGCATTTTCACATACGCAGGCTAGATTCCGTTGGCTGAAAGGCCCTGGGTCCTTCAGCCATGGAATCTGTGTTGATTACGCTCAAACAAAAGAAAGCAGTACAGCTCTTTCCTATAAGAGGTCATTCCTGCCTTTGTACAACAGAGGTGACAGAATTTTTTGGAATAAAAAAGGTCCTTTTGCCCAGTAGAAATTAGCCATATTATTAAAAATAGACTGGAGGACTCAGTAAAAAAAGGTTATTCCTGCCAGTGTACATGAAAAACAGGCTAGGTACCCTTTGCTGAAAGGATCAGGTCCATTCAGCCAAAGAAATCTGTACTGAAGGGACCTAAAGTGTACTACTCTTCTGAAAGCCTTCTTGGTATTCTATGAGAGCAACTCCTTTTTCTCACAATAATTCACCTTCTTTTACAAACCAGGTTATTCCCCTGCTTTGTGTTAACAACTGCAATATTTTATTTTACATAAATGTTAACTTTAGTCTCCCTTTCAGTGAACATGAGTAATTTTGTAAGCTGCAATCCAGAATCTTTTTTCCTGAATTTGTTTTTATACAATATAATCTACTCTGCTTTAGATGAAAACAGGTTAGGAATTATTCCTATAAATAAACTGTAAAATGATTATAAAGAAGTAAAAATATCTTTCAGTCCTTTCCCCCCTACAATCTACTCTATTAAAAATGCTGGATTCCATGCTCTGAATGGACCCTGTCAATCATATGTAATACATCAGACTGCCTCCTGTTTATTAATAACTAGGTCCTTTCAGCCAAGGGAATTATTACGTGAGAAGGCTAAATTCTATTACTGCAAAGAATGTCCTCTTCCCCACTAGAATTTAGCCTTCTCACATTGAACAGGCTAGATTCCCTTGGCTGAAAGGCCCCAGGTCCCTTTAACCAAGGGAATCTAGCCTGCTCACAGCAACGAGGCTAGAATCTATTGCTTTAAAGACAGTCCTTTTCCCCACTAGAATCTAGCCATCTCACTATGAGCGGGCTAGATTCCCTTGGCTGAAAGGACTAGGTCCCTTCAGCCAAGGGAATGTAGACACAAAAGCACAGAAGCTACCTACCTACCTGTCTACTACAAACGTTAATCTGCATTGTAGGTCGTTAAACCAACGAGCCCAGAGCTCTCAGCCTTCACAAACACCTTACATTACCAACTAAAAGTAAAAAAGAGCAGAGGAAGAATCTTTAATGAATACCTCTCTAAGATGACCCAACAGCCAGTGCCGAGGAGGTGCAGGAAAATCTCGTTCCAGTTTGCGGGTGGCCTTAACCCATGCCAGGGCAGATTTAAGCATCTTAACACCAGTGATGAGCAGCACGGCCCCAAAACATACTAACAGTATAGTATGCATGGGGGTACTGAAAATGGCAAGGGCATGCATGCTCATTGCAGCACTATGGTGGATGAAGAAACGGAATGCAGAGTAAGTGTTTGAATCTACTGCATCAGATAAACAACTGGCTACACGACAGGGGCAAAACCGGCAATCCCACTCCTTGGTGAGCAGAAGATGATGTACGAAAGTTGACAGGTACCGCTAGCTACGGAGTTTAATTATCTGCAGCTGTGCCACCTCCCCCGAAAGCACGCATACAACAGGTTTTAGCTTCACCTACTGGTGAATATTTTCTCCACTTGAAATAGATCAGTGAAAACTATGGCAAATACAGGTTGAATGGTAACGCCCCCCTGTTTAAACAACTGATGAACTTTGTTTTGCGCAGTTGTTTCCAACTTGCAGCAAGCAGCACGATCAGAAAAACAATCAACGCTACATTCAGGAACGCATACACGCACAAAGCGCTGCAATAACCCCCTACCACAGTTCAGAATGTCCAGATGTTTGCTTCTTAGTCTGTTCAATATGTCAGAATTGCAGTCACCAAATAATAACAGACATTTGAGTTACACACTTCATAAACCTCAAAAAATGCATGCTAATGCAAAGATTGTTAAACTTGTATTTTTGTTTATAACGGCGATAATGAATGCCTCCCCATTATTTTTTTTTTTTGTATTTCTCTAGAATTCTTTGCCAAAAAAGTTGAGAGATATGCCCTCCTCCTTGCTGTAAAACTCCGACAAAAAGGCTCCACTTGTTCATAAATCCTGTTATCTAGTATAGCACAGGAATAAGCAAATTCGGCAAAACCTGCACTCTCAAGGAAGTACATATTTTCTTTTTTTTTTTTTTTTTTTTTTTGGAAGTACATATTTTCTGAGCATCTCTTTGAACCTTTGCCAATACTGTTTTACAGTACAGCTACCAAAACGTGTATTATGTTTACATGAGAGAGCTGCAACTGTAAAATATACACATTTCATGTTTCCAAAACACAAAACAGCTGAAAATAATGTATTGCGTTTCTCTGTGTAAACGGCAACGTTTTAAAGGTTGACTGCATTTTTAAAATAATGGGTCTCAGAAAGATACCTTTTGGCCCTGGATTTATTTCAAGATCTAATCAAACCGCAGCGGAAATACAGACATCAGTTTCTCCATCTAAATGATGTAATCATGTAACTTCCAAACTGCCACTTCACCACGTGCAACGTGATGCCATTGAATTGTGTAACTCAGTGCTGTTGTTTACATAGTGTCAGCTGAAAGTGGGATATCCGATTAGAGGCAACAACTTGGTAAAGATGAGTATATCGGAAGAAGAGCCTAATGTAGAAGAAAATATTCCCATCTTCCCTATAAGCATTGCAAAAAAAAAAAATAGATTCTGCATTTGAAAACAAGTAAAATATGAAACAGACGTTTTAATTTTAAAACTCAGCTATACTAGCATTTCTTCCGACAAAGCAAGTTTTAATTTTTCCTACTCGTTCCTCTCAGCAGTTTCTGATTTTTTATTCAAATTTTAATTCTGTCCCTTATACTCCTGTAAAACTGGTCACATTTGGGAGAAAAGGCAGTGGAAATTAAAATTGTTTAAAGCATCAGGGTGGCAGACCCCTTAATAACTGGTGTGTAGTCTTTCACGCTCATTAAGTCAGCAATGCCCAATATTAGACTTTTAAATTATGGCCTTTTATTAATTAGTACCTCACAGGCCGTCTGCGCAAATGTGTGTGTGTGGGGGGGGGCTTAGTTATTCACAGGTGAAAAGGGCATGCTGTCATATGGGAAACATACATGATTCTCTCATAAAATCATCCAAGACTAGCTTCGAAAGAAAAATTGCCAAGGACTCCAAAGATAACCACAAAGCGTTCTTTAGCTATGTCAAGAACCTAAGTGGAAACTCTCAGATCTGCTCTGAGTTAGTGTAGAATGGCACAAAATACACCGAACCGACTGTTATTGCCAACATTCTGGCAGATAGGTTTAGTGCAAACTTCACCCCCTAAAGGGCCCATAACCATACCAGAAGAATGTAGTGCCCCAGCAATCACTGGCACACAGGTTAAAACAGCCCTATCTAAAGCCAAAAATACAGCTTCAATGGGACCAGACGGTGTCTCAGGCTGTGTTTTACATGAGCTCCAAAATGAACTAACCCCTAAACGAAACACACTGTTCAAACTCAGCCTCTCTACAGGCTACATACCCATAGATTGGTGCACAGCAACAGTTATCCCGCTCCACAAAGGTGGAGCCACAATGGACCCAGGGAACTATCGCCCTATAAGCCTGACTAGCCTGGTCTGCAAGGCTATGGAGCGCACCATCATGGAATTCATTAACAGAGACATTGGGAACCTTCACACATTGGATCATACTCAGCTTGGCTTTGTTAAGGGCAGATCATGCCTCCTAAACCTGGTGGACTTCTTTGAGACAGTTACCAAGGCTTTAGACGAGGGAAAGGAGGTCCACACAGCCTACCTAGACCTCGCAAAGATGTTTGACACCATTCCCCATTCTGGTATTATAGACAAGCTCACCATCCTGAACATAAACCCTATGTCACGAGATGGGTTGTCAATTGGCTCACAGATAGAACCCACACGGTGAGAGTTGCAGGCTCTAGGTCCGACTCTAAACCAGTTACAAGTGGCGTCCCCCAGGGCTAAGTCCTGGGACCCCTCCTGTTTGGTATATACTTCTCAGAGGTACAGGCAAGCACAGGAGAACTATGGCTGACCAAATTCACAGACGACTGCAAACTGTGGGCCATAATTGACTCTCCAGCTGATACAGACATTGTCCAGAAGGGTCTCACTGAGATGGATACCTGGTGTTAAAATCATGGCCTCAAGTTAAATGCCAAAAAGTGTATAGTCATCCCCTTTGGAAAAAACAAAGTACCCATGAACTACCACATATGTGGTAGTCCCCTAAATACAGAAAATGTAATAAGGGATCTGGGGACCCAAGTATATAGTAATCTCTCCTTTGATAATCATATTGCCAAGGTGGTGAGAAAATCCTTCTATGTGGCCCACCTAATCACAAAATGGTTCGCATCTAGAACAAAAGAGGTTATTCTGCCCCTCTACTCATCACTCATCAGACCCATCATAGAGTACAATGTCCCATTTGGGATGTATCTTACAAGACACCTGCAACAGCTGGAAAGACCACAGAAGTACCTCACCAAGAGGATTACTGGCCTCAAACATATGCCCTATGCAGCCCGACTGAAGAAACCCCAGCTGTACTCGGTTGCATACCGCTTACTCAGAGATGATCTCTGCCTGACATACAAGGTTATGTCCAACCCAGAATTTATGGACATGCTCCACCTAAAAAAAAAAAATCCCCAAGAACCACATGCTCTAGGGATCTAAACCTCACCATAATGATAAATAGGACATGCTAGAGGGATAGATTCCTGTCCCAGAGACTCCCCATGCTTTGTAACAGGATTCCAATCTACATTAGGCAGAGCCCCTCACTAACACTCTTCAAGAGAAACCTTGACGAGTGGATGGCAAACAGAAAATTTACCCTGGAGATCACTGTAGTGGCTCTGCTGGACAGAGGCACAGGGAACTAATGGCTCTGCTGGACCGAGGCACAGGGAACTAATCTAAGGGGACAGCGAAAGCCAACATATTCTGGCTAGGCTTATAGATGCCCTTGGGCAGATGGCTTAGTACATGCCTATGAACCTATGAACCTATGATTGACAGCCATGCAGATATGGTATAAATATTCATTGTCTATTCATACTTCACCCCTTTCTTCAATGTAGGGCGATCTCGGAGTTGGGATATTTAATTTGTGGGGATGTGGGGAATGGATGCAGCCTGCCACATGGGGGTGCAGGGGCATTCCATACCCTGCAAAAGAAAATAATATTTACAGTTATAGTGCTATTATTTTTCCTTAGTTTTTCCCTGCATCCCACACCTGCTAATTATATATACAAACCCCAAGATTGCACTACATTGATTAAAAAGGGTAAACTATTAAAAATGCTGGATTCCATGCTCTGAATGGACCCTGTCAATCATATGTAATACATCAGACTGCCTCCTGTTTATTAACAACTAGGTCCTTTCAGCCAAGGGAATTTAGCCTGTATTACGTGAGAAGGCTAAATTCTATTACTGCAAAGAATGTCTTCTTCCCCACTAGAATTTAGCCTTCTCACATTGAACAGGCTAGATTCCCTTGGCTGAAAGGCCCCAGGTCCCTTTAACCAAGTGAATCTAGCCTGCTCACAGCAACGAGGCTAGAATCTATTGCTTTAAAGACAGTCCTTTTCCCCACTAGAATCTAGCCATCTCACTATGAGCGGGCTAGATTCCCTTGGCTGAAAGGACTAGGTCCCTTCAGCCAAGGGAATGTAGCCACAAAAGCACAGAAGCTACCTACCTACCTGTCTACTACAAACGTTAATCTGCATTGTAGGTCGTTAAACCAGCGAGCCCAGAGCTCTCAGCCTTCACAAACACCTTACATTACCAACTAAAAGTAAAAAAGAGCAGAGGAAGAATCTTTAATGAATACCTCTCTAAGATGACCCAACAGCCAGTGCCGATGAGGTGCAGGAAAATCTCGTTCCAGTTTGCGGGTGGCCTTAACCCATGCCAGGGCAGATTTAAGCATCTTAACACCAGTGATGAGCAGCACGGCCCCAAAACATACTAACAGTATAGTATGCATGGGGGTACTGAAAATGGCAAGGGCATGCATGCTCATTGCAGCACTATGGTGGATGAAGAAACGGAATGCAGAGTAAGTGTTTGAATCTACTGCATCAGATAAACAACTGGCTACACGACAGGGGCAAAACCGACAATCCCACTCCTTGGTGAGCAGAAGATGATGTACGAAAGGTGACACGTACCGCTAGCTACGGAGTTTAATTATCTGCAGCTGTGCCACCTCCCCCGAAAGCACGCATACAACAGGTTTTAACTTCACCTACTGGTGAATATTTTCTCCACTTGAAATAGATCAGTGAAAACTATGGCAAATACAGGTTGCATGGTAACGCCCCCCTGTTTAAACAACTGATGAACTTTGTTTTGCGCAGTTGTTTCCAACTTGCAGCAAGCAGCACGATCAGAAAAACAATCAACACTGCATTCAGGAACGCATACACGCACAAAGCGCTGCAATAACCCCCTACCACAGTTCAGAATGTCCAGATGTTTGCTTCTTAGTCTGTTCAATATGTCAGAATTGCAGTCACCAAATAATAACAGACATTTGAGTTACACACTTCATAAACCTCAAAAAATGCATGCTAATGCAAAGATTGTTAAACTTGTATTTTTGTTTATAATGGCGATAATGAATGCCTCCCCATTATTTTTTTGTTGTATTTCTCTAGAATTCTTTGCCAAAAAAGTTGAGAGATATGCCCTCCTCCTTGCTGTAAAACTCCGACAAAAAGGCTCCACTTGTTCATAAATCCTGTTATCTAGTATAGCACAGGAATAAGCAAATTCGGCAAAACCTGCACTCTCAAGGAAGTACATATTTTCTTTTTTTTTTTTTTTTTGGAAGTACATATTTTCTGAGCATCTCTTTGAACCTTTGCCAATACTGTTTTACAGTACAGCTACCAAAACGTGTATTATGTTTACATGAGAGAGCTGCAACTGTAAAATATACACATTTCATGTTTCCAAAACACAAAACAGCTGAAAATAATGTATTGCGTTTCTCTGTGTAAACGGCAACGTTTTAAAGGTTGACTGCATTTTTAAAATAATGGGTCCCAGAAAGATACCTTTTGGCCCTGGATTTATTTCAAGATCTAATCAAACCGCAGCGGAAATACAGACATCAGTTTCTCCACCTAAATGATGTAATCATGTAACTTCCAAACTGCCACTTCACCACGTGCAACGTGATGCCATTGAATTGTGTAACTCAGTGCTGTTGTTTACATAGTGTCAGCTGAAAGTGGGATACCCGATTAGAGGCAACAACTTGGTAAAGATGAGTATATCGGAAGAAGAGCCTAATGTAGAAGAAAATATTCTCATCTTCCCTATAAGCATTGCAAAAAAAAAAAAGATTCTGCATTTGAAAACCAGTAAAATATGAAACAGACGTTTTAATTTTAAAACTCAGCTATACTAGCATTTCTTCCGACAAAGCAAGTTTTAATTTTTCCTACTCGTTCCTCTCAGCAGTTTCTGATTTTTTATTCAAATTTTAATTCTGTCCCTTATACTCCTGTAAAACTGGTCACATTTGGGAGAAAAGGCAGTGGAAATTAAAATTGTTTAAAGCATCAGGGTGGCAGACCCCTTAATAACTGGTGTGTAGTCTTTCACGCTCATTAAGTCAGCAATGCCCAATATTAGACTTTTAAATTATGGCCTTTTATTAATTAGTACCTCACAGGCCGTCTGCGCAAATGTGTGTGTGTGTGTGTGTGTGTTGGGGGGGGGGGGGTGCTTAGTTATTCATGGGTGAAAAGGGCATGCTGTCATATGGGAAACATACACGATTCCCTCATAAAATCATCCAAGACTAGCTTCGAAAGAAAAATTGCCAAGGACTCCAAAGATAACCACAAAGCGTTCTTTAGCTATGTCAAGAACCTAAGTGGAAACTCTCAGATCTGCTCTGAGTTAGTGTAGAATGGCACAAAATACACCGAACCGACTGATATTGCCAACATTCTGGCAGATAGGTTTAGTGCAAACTTCACCCCCTAAAGGGCCCATAACCATACCAGAAGAATGTAGTGCCCCAGCAATCACTGGCACACAGGTTAAAACAGCCCTATCTAAAGCCAAAAATACAGCTTCAGTGGGACCAGACGGTGTCTCAGGCTGTGTCTTACATGAGCTCCAAAATGAACTAACCCCGAAACGAAACACACTGTTCAAACTCAGCCTCTCTACAGGCTACATACCCATAGATTGGTGCACAGCAACAGTTATCCCACTCCACAAAGGTGGAGCCACAATGGACCCAGGGAACTATCGCCCTATAAGCCTGACTAGCCTGGTCTGCAAGGCTATGGAGCGCACCATCATGGAATTCATTAACAGAGACATTGGGAACCTTCACACATTGGATCATACTCAGCTTGGCTTTGTTAAGGGCAGATCATGCCTCCTAAACCTGGTGGACTTCTTTGAGACAGTTACCAAGGCTTTAGACGAGGGAAAGGAGGTCCACACAGCCTACCTAGACCTCGCAAAGATGTTTGACACCATTCCCCATTCTGGTATTATAGACAAGCTCACCAGCCTGAACATAAACCCCTATGTCACGAGATGGGTTGTCAATTGGCTCACAGATAGAACCCACACGGTGAGAGTTGCAGGCTCTAGGTCCGACTCTAAACCAGTTACAAGTGGCGTCCCCCAGGGCTAAGTCCTGGGACCCCTCCTGTTTGGTATATACTTCTCAGAGGTACAGGCAAGCACAGGAGAACTATGGCTGACCAAGTTCACAGACGACTGCAAACTGTGGGCCATAATTGACTCTCCAGCTGATACAGACATTGTCCAGAAGGGTCTCACTGAGACGGATACCTGGTGTTAAAATCATGGCCTCAAGTTAAATGCCAAAAAGTGTATAGTCATCCCCTTTGGAAAAAACAAAGTACCCATGAACTACCACATATGTGGTAGTCCCCTAAATACAGAAAATGTAATAAGGGATCTGGGGACCCAAGTAGATAGTAATCTCTCCTTTGATAATCATATTGCCAAGGTGGTGAGAAAATCCTTCTATGTGGCCCACCTAATCACAAAATGGTTCGCATCTAGAACAAAAGAGGTTATTCTGCCCCTCTACTCATCACTCATCAGACCCATCATAGAGTACAATGTCCCATTTGGGATGTATCTTACAAGACACCTGCAACAGCTGGAAAGACCACAGAAGTACCTCACCAAGAGGATTACTGGCCTCAAACATATGCCCTATGCAGCCCGACTGAAGAAACCCCAGCTGTACTTGGTTGCATACCGCTTACTCAGAGGTGATCTCTGCCTGATATACAAGGTTATGTCCAACCCAGAATTTATGGACATGCTCCACCTAAAAAAAAAAAAAAAAAAAAAAAAAATCCCCAAGAGCCACATGCTCTAGGGATCTAAACCTCACCATAATGATAAATAGGACATGCTAGAGGGATAGATTCCTGTCCCAGAGACTCCCCATGCTTTGTAACAGGATTCCAATCTACATTAGGCAGAGCCCCTCACTAACACTCTTCAAGAGAAACCTTGACGAGTGGATGGCAAACAGAAAATTTACCCTGGAGATCACTGTAGTGGCTCTGCTGGACAGAGGCACAGGGAACTAATGGCTCTGCTGGACCGAGGCACAGGGAACTAATCTAAGGGGACAGCGAAAGCCAACATATTCTGGCTAGGCTTATAGATGCCCTTGGGCAGATGGCCTAGTACTTACCTATGAACCTATGAACCTATGATTGACAGCCATGCAGATATGGTATAAATATTCATTGTCTATTCATACTTCACCCCTTTCTTCAATGTAGGGCGATCTCGGAGTTGGGATATTTAATTTGTGGGGATGTGGGGAATGGATGCAGCCTGCCACATGGGGGGGGTGCAGGGGGCATTCCATACCCTGCAAAAAGAAAATAATATTTACAGTTATAGTGCTATTATTTTTTCCTTAGTTTTTCCCTGCATCCCACACCCCTGCTAATTATATATACAAACCCCAAGATTGCACTACATTGATTAAAAGGGTAAACTACAAATAGGTAATGAATATTCATACAGCCATCCTATGAATATTACTTTTACTAAGATGTCACCGATTGTTGGATGGCAGGCGAAACTTGCTACTCCCCATCTTGTGAGCCTGAAGTACTACACTAATACAAAGCCCAAATTATTTTTAAACATTTTTAAACGTTTTAGTCTTCAAAGAATAAAAACAACATTTAAAAACAGCTACCAACCTTAACTGACACAGCCTCATCAAAATGTCAATCAAGTCAGCACTGCCCACACCTGCAGGAACAAAGACTGTCTGTCCTGACATAAACATCTAAGTAAATAATGACAGAAACTAGAGGTGTAGACTTCTTTTACTTAAGAAACTGCATATACATTGACACTCACTTATTCCACTATCATCTCAGGTTAATACTACTAACAGTTTAGTGTCCCTTATTATTTCTAGATTCATCCCTAATTCTGATGAGGGTTGTCCTTGATTCATTTAAGAGCAATGCTCCTACTACATTATATCTATCTGGAGTTGGGCTCCTCCATTACTTAGCTATTGCCTTTAGATGAAAATAAGCAAGGACATCGTTTAATAAATCACACCACACATTTGCTTGGAAGAAATGGCTTCAGCCAAGTATTTATTATGCCAATAAGACTCAGTTATGCATCAGTTCAGTGCTATATCAGAAGTCAAGGCCAATCAGACCAATCAATGTCAACCAAGAATATTCAGATGTGCAAAAATGGCAGAACTTGGAAGTAAGTCATATCAACCAGGTCATAACATACCACCACAGTCTCTGTAAATGCTCAACCAAAACCAATGGCTGAAGGGGTATGCAACCAAACACCAACAGTCCCCTGTCACATTCAGACTGATACCAGTGGCTGAAGGTGATCTGTCAACCCCAGCCTGTCAGCTACACCACAGGACGGCCCACTCAGAGAAGGGCCAAGATGTCCAAGCCTTCACCCCTCCCCAGGCCAAGCACATTCCTTTGCAGTTTTAGTCTTCCAAGTCTGCCCTTCCACCACATGGAGATGGCTTGTCCTACAGGCCATCTGTTTCCCCCAAGCACATCTGCCAACATTGCAATTCCTTTAAGGTTTTCTATAAATAACTTTGCTCCTAAATTTAGTAAATGTGATGAGTGAAGTCCATCACCTCTGTACAGTTCTGGCAAACAGGTATTAGTGTGCTGCAGTATCCATCCCCCAAGATCTCTTACTTGTTTTCTATTGAATCTTTTGGTCAACTTCCTAGCACATTTCACTGCTCTGACATTATTTGTCCTTTGCCAGATTGGTCTTGGAATTGTATCTGACCACAAGCTAAATATTCAGCCAGATTTGTCTGATTTGCCTGGACTATTGATAAATTGTATTTTCTGAGGTACAACAATGGACTGCTTGTCACATCATTCCTTCCACGTGTAATACTTGACTCAGGTAATGACTCAGAATACCCTGTTAAGCTGCCAGCAGGTGCCTCCACTGCATTTCTCTGCTTCCCAACCAATGAACCCACATTTCTTCCTCTTTGAAACCAAGGTTCCACCCATATTCACCCAATTCTGGTACATGAAAGAATGCCCCAGAATCCACACCTCTGTCAGCTGCTTTATGATACCTGCAAAAGAGAATGCTGATTAATCATCATGATCTGACATATCTTCTGTAAGCTTGAGATCTCAGACCTTAGTGCAGTACCTTGATTTCTAATGCCCTTTTGCATGAGCATGTGATGTGGCTCCTATTCTGAAGGAATGAGCTGTTAACTTCCTAATGTCAAGCCCCAACTTTGCTATTGTTTTTTTTAGGACTGCCCTGAACTGGTATTTAGATAGGGGAGCACAATCTCTGTGACACAAGAATGGTGCATCACCACTGATACTCATCACGTGGTGTTTCTTAAACCATCTAAACATATCCCACCCTGTATTCTTAGGGGGCTCAAGCTTCTGCCATACTCCTTTTACTAGCTAGTCCATTTCACTCTTCCTTGCATAAACCACTACCTTGTCAGCCTCTAGCTGAATATCACTAAGCTCTAGAATCCATGGAGGGTTGTCAATCTTGCTGCGCTGCACTATCTCATTAAGTGTGCTATCCAAAAGAGCCACAGTCCATATACATATTATCTATCAGAACTCCCCATAACCATGCAAAATTATTTGGACTGATGTGCTGATACACATCTGCTCTCCTGACCTCGATTTTTGCCTAACATTGCAGCATCATTCTACTTGCAAATGCTTGTGTGGTGTCTTGCCACCCTTGCAACTGTTGGTACCAGCTAATTTCTGCCACGTGTACCAACACTGCACCTAGACATACTCAACTTTTTTAAACTAAAAATGTAAATAGCTGTGATATAGGTACTGGACATTTTACTTGCTACCCTGCATCAGCCCTTGTTTCTATAAAATGGACAATACTTTCTTTATACCGTACTCATGTACTTGGATGCAGTACTTTCTCTGCCATGCATCATATCCATTTTTCATCTGGTCCCAAAAGTGTTGTGGAATCCTGCAAGGCTTTGGGTCTGCTGGTAGCACCAATTGCCTGAACCTATCCCACTGAAAATGGGAAAGTGAGTCAGCAATAGTATTTTCCCTCATTGACTAAGCTGTGCCCTGAATTTTATCTTGTGCTGCATGCATTTCTGTACAAATTACCTTTTTTCCTGTCTCTTCTTCTTCCCCCATTGATTCTATGTTCAATTAACCCTTACTCTCAGTCTTACTCTTTAAAGGAAAATGCCACCTTAGAACTCAAAAAAAACCCATGTTTTTTTATTGTATCTTTGTTTCAGATTTATTTTAATGCATCAAAATCATTCCAAGTGCTTCTTTTACAATTTTAATGTGTTTCCCACAAAATGGCAGCTGATGGGGCCTGCCTAGGTAACATGGTCTTGTTTTCTTACTTTCATTCCTTTTTCCCAGAATACATTTCAAGTCCTCTTTATATGAGTCATGCTAGACATAACGAAGTGGTGTTGTTTTCTTATGCCATTAAGAAAGAATGTCAGGACTGTGAAGCACTGTCATCTAACATACCTTTTATAACAGAGCTTCTTCTATGTTGCCTTGAGTGAACCTCATTTATGTGTCTGTCAGAGCTTGTTCTATGCTATAGATAGCTGTTATCAACTTCCAGCAAAAGAAAGTAGGCAAATAACAGGCTTTTGTCAGGGGCGGCTTGTGCCATAGTGCTAAAGGGCTGCAGCCCCCCCCCCCAGCTGTGAAAAGAAAGATTAACATTTAGAAAAATAAAATATTTAGTAAATTTGTAAATTAATACTGCTTAGCTGCAGCCTGCTAGTCTGACTGACTCGCTGTTAAAGTCCCAGAACTCAAACTGCATGTGCATGCATGCTCGGCGAGTTCCAGGTTAAAAAAAATCTAGTTTCTGTAAATCTGGACTACTGTAAAACCAATCCAGATTAAGAAGGGAATCAGTATACAGATGTCCAGAAGTCTATGCAGTTTGTAACCACGGTAAAGTGGAATGGGATCAGACTGGCACATCCACAGTCACGTACGTGACATGGATGGCTGGATTGCTACTGATTGGTTCTCTCTCTCTTCCCGCACTTTGCATGCTGGGAAAAAGAGAGCGAGAAACAGTCAACAGCAGTACTTTGGAGTTTGTTTGATCGGACAGGTGGACAGCAGAGCAGTGCAGTGAGTGTACCTCCAACTTGTTTGATCTGTGTTGTCACTGGATTGTAAAACGGAAAGACTCAGCGCTCCTTCAAGTGAAAACTGAATCAAAAATATGTTACCAGTAGAGGAGAACTGCTCATGATATGGCTTCATGTACATGGTAATCCTTTCTGAATCCTAACGATCCTTCATGTTTTACAATGAGGCCACAAAAAAGAGTGTTATATGATTTATTTGCTTTTTAGAAGGACTTAATGCACATGTTACCAAATTTAACAAATTCAGGACATGACCGTACTGGCAGATTAAAAAGCAACTATCAGTATCTGAAGGCAAGAGTCGATACTAGCTATAGCAACTTTAATTCTAATTTCATTTAATTTTCTAGTTTGTTATCATCAGCTTCATTTTTAAAAAAATGGGCAGCCTGTGTCCCTAGCATTTTTGTTGTAAAATGTTCCCTTGATTTGTATAGAGTAATGGAATAAACGTATGGTTGTCAATGTGAAGATGCAGGTATGCGGAGTTGGCCTTTCAGAATAGCCAGTGAATGTGACACTGCAATACTCATAGATACAATATAATGTTACAGAAGTAGAAGTTCTCTCACAACCTAGAGATAACAAGAGTTTTTATTAATACCACCCTGGTATATAACACTGCAATCATGAAATGGACACAAACAGAACATATGCTTGCTTAAAAAATTGCATTTATTTCTCACTAACATCTGTCCTTGAATATGTCTTCCTGCTGTAGTGGAGTGTGAGAAATTACAACAAATGGCTATCTGCATTTTCTTCCATATCATCGACTGACATGTTCATACCATGAGTTAGCTATGACTGGTTTGTGGGTGGTGGGTGGGACAAACTTTGCATAATCATGTGTACTTCAGAAATGGTTTAGCACTTTCATCAGCCTTTCTATGTCACTCCGCCTGGCTGTTGGCATGGAGGGATGTGCCCTTACTTTGACCTTGTTTACCTGGACTAGATTAGAGACCTTGACACTGGATGAGCTGGACAGAATAGGGAAGGAATGAAGGGGCACTCAGGGGCACACTAGGCAGTGCAGCAGCAGATTGTGATCTTCCTGGTGAAGATGGGACAGATCTCTGTTCATACACTGACGGGAAGAGAGGGGGGCATGGCTGCCTGACAGGAATACCCATTGCAAAAGTAAAGGGACATCCTCCTTGGATACCCCACTGCATGCCCCTCCTTAACACCTCACAAATTGGAGGAAGTAAGAAAAATGTGAACCACCCAATGATGGCCCCTCCTGGTCAGCTCCTAGTAAAGGAGAATGAATGGACTGATCGCTTGATGGGGAGCAATTAGTCTGCAGTCAGTTGGAGTAAAAAAACTACAAAACATATTGAGCAACTATGAATGATTTAACATCATCTGTTTATATTATTTGCTTAGTCATACTTCTCTCTTCTCAGATATATGAAATGTTTGTCACAGTTACTATAAAAATGAAAAATAAACTGTTCAGGAAAGAACTGATTTGAGAAGGGGGTCATTCCACATGTTGTATGAAGAATGACTTGATAGTGTACTAAGATAGTGCTATCCATTAATGCAGGCAAGTAGAAGAGAGTTACCTCATGACTGGTATAACAGAAAGGAGATGTTTTAACAGCTAAGTGAGATACAGCTGCTATAAAGTTTGAAAACAGTAATTTTGATTTGTGTGTACTGAGAATGAAGTAATCAGCATAAACATGTTAACTTCATCTGTTCTGTAGTTTGCTGAAGAAAATTTTATTTTTAGGGTAACATTAAGGGCTTGTTTTACAGTATCTAGTAGCAACATATATTATTTCATTTATTTGCTAATTTTTCACTAACTTTTCATCTTACTGGAGTGTATTTTTGGGGGAATTTTGGGAAGACTGGTCTGTAAATAATGAGTAAGAAAGAGTATGTTGTTGTTGTCTTCGCCACAGCGGAACTCCAGTCCACTAGTGATTGGCAGTAGATTTTCACAAACGCCAAGGTGCCAGCTCAACATTCAACCTTCAATGAAGGCACGCCCATTTATGCATTTCTTTCTAACACCCACCCAACCGCGGGGAGGACATGCAGACTCCATGCAGAAGGCACTCCCCACACTCCAGCCAAGAATCGAACGGGAGAACCTCTTGCTGTGAGGCAACAACGCTACCGCTGCACCACCGTGGAAGTATATAATGACAAAATACATTGAAAGTCAACACTTTAAATGCAGTATTGAAATAAGTGGTAAGACATGTTTTGTTTTATGTTAAGTTATCAATGCCAAAGGATAATCACTTTTTCTTGATTATGACTACTTGAATAAGAGAGTGAACTCAAGGTCATTAACTGGTGATAGAATTTATAAAGTGCCAATAAGATTTTCTCTATTTGGATACCAGCAGAAGCAGACAGCTCATTGTATAACTATGTATCAGACTACAAGAGGCTGGATTTATATGAACAAGGTTAGGCTCATGGCTTCATTCCTGAGATATGTCATCCAGTCCTACCTTCTGTACATGCTAATTATCTTATAATACAACTGATATGTCAGGATACAGCAAATACAGCTGATCCTGATATATCACACAAACACACACACACACACACACACACACACACACACACACACACACACACACACACACACACACACACACAAAAAAACATTTGTACTTCAGATATATCATCATGCACTGCCTTCTCTGCATGTAAATAATGTTGTAATACAGCTGACTAAAGCATATCAAATATGTGTGTGCACACGTATACATGTGTTTGCATAGGTATTTCCTCGAGCACTGCCTACTGTACAGGTTAATCATGTTATAATACAGCTGATCCTGATATTTTACACAAATACATACACACACAAGGACACACAGTGTAGTGACTTATACAGTACGCACACACAAGGAGAATGTGTAGAGCATCAGGTACCAGCAGGTGTGTTTCATTAGAGAACAGACTGATCAATAGATTGACATCTGTTGTTATCATTCACTTATTTCATTATGTCACCAGATAACTTTAGGATAGACAGGATAAACCTTAAGAAATTACAATATTACTTGATATCACTTAAAAGTGTTTATATAAACAGTTTACTCAGGTGAAAAGAGAATTGTTTGCTATAGTGTGTTCCACTGAAGTATTTAATAATCAATGAATTCTATGTAATGAACTTTTACATCTGAAGTTTTTTCATAAAAGGATCTGACACTAGGTCTTGCTAGGAATGCATCAATAGTTTTAAGGAATGGTTTCTGTACGGAGTCTGCATGTCCTCCCTGTGGTCACGTGGGTTTCCTCTGGATGCTCTGATTTCCTCCCACACGACAAAGACATGCAGCAGATGGATTGGACACTCTAAATTGGCCCTAGGAGCGAGAGTGTGTGTAAGTGAGTGGTACTGATAAACTACCATAGCAGGACTAGCCACCCGGTGGTGTAAACCTTGGCTCGAGTTGAATGTCACTATTGAAGTATCACCCCGACCGACCCCATGTGCAAAAATGAGAAAAGGGGTTGAGGATGGATAGATGGTTGTGGTGTGTGAATGAGTTTATGTAAATGCATTCTATCTATCATGAACAGCTAGTGCTGTGTCCTTTATTAACCTGCAAGACATAAGTGATCATGATAAATAATCAGCCTTCATAACTGTTTATAACATATTTGCAGGCTATAGAACGCAGCATGTTGTTTAAAGTTTACATGCAGCTTGTATCTTTGGTATGAGAGAATCTAAGCACTGTAAGTTTTATAGCTAGGTTGCAAATTCCTGGCTTGTGCATAGCTGTTGGGGTGTTGTTTCTACAGGACAGCATAAGACCATTTAAACAGTAATTATCACCAAATTAATTTAAAATCCAGATATTTAGACAGAAATACTCTGTATTTAGTGTAGAAATGGATGTCAGTTTGAACTTGCAGAACAGATAAGAACAGTGACACGTGCAAGTGATGAGTATCTAGACCAGTTGCATAAAGCATAAAACGTGTCAGAGACCACAAACGAATGTTTGTTCTTTAACTGATATTTATAATCACCTGCCATCCTTCCATGCAGAGGAGCTACATGAGTGACTCAGATGAGATAGTGAATCAAGATAAAGGCATGACATCTTTTGAAAGAAGACTGGGGTAGTTTTTTATTAAACTCAATTAAAATAATATGGTGCAAAAGAAAAACATGAAAATGACAAAAAAGGTGTCACAATATTCCAAGGATAACATTTTCTTTATATACAGAATATTTTTCCTAACACTGACTTTATTTTTACCTTTGAGTAAGGAAGGAAAGGAACTGACTGGATAAATTATAGCAGGGGAGGTTAGTGAAGGAGGATACAAAAAAGGTTTAGTAGAATAAGAATTCTTAATTGCACCTGCTTACATATTTTCCTCAGTCTCAACTGCACATATTTCACTGGTTTTAGCACTTAAATTTGCTTATTCGTGCTCAGCACTTGTTCAGAACTTGGAAGCACTAAATAACCTACTAATTACTATAGCACTCAACCTTCCTCATTACCTAGAGAAAAATAATGTTTGTACTTACGTTTCTCACTTGCTTAGAGAAAAACAGTTCTTGTACTCACTTTCCTCACTTATCTAGAGGAAAATATTTTTTTTATCAGGTATGTCCAAGGGTCAGCTCCCAGTGTTTTCTCCTGTCTATCTGATGAATCTGGGCATCTTGAGGCAATGTAGAAATTGCCTCATGTACACAGACAGGTCTACTACAGTTGATCGACAGACCATTTGATTGACACTCATTTGGTCGAAAGTTCATTTGATTGAAAACCAGTATTCAAGGTGATTAATATGGATTTGTCCCCCTCCCCAATGTTGTGTGACCCTGGAGTTGTTATATATAGTTAGGGGGTGTGGGGGGGCTTTGCCCCCCCATTTTCATTTAAAATGTGTACTTCTTGTGTTATTTTCTTCTTTTAAATGAAAATAGGTGGGGGGCTTCACCCACCACACCCCCAATGTGGAGGGCTGTGCCCCTATACCCCCCTAACTATGTATAACAACTCCAGGGTCACACGACATTGGGGAGGGGGACAAATCCATGTTAATTGCCTTGAATACTGGTTTTCAATCAAATGAACTTTCGACCAAATGAGTATCGATCAAATGGTCTGTCGATTAACTGTAGTAGACCCACACAGACAACCCTCTCCTCCTATCTCCCAACACTACAACCTGTGAGAGATGCACTTATCTAGCCAAACTGGAGGTAAAGGCTCTCTCCAACCAAGACTGAACTTGACAGTCAAGAGGAGAAGGTAAACATTTGCACCAAACCACACTCATCACATAGTCTCACTAAGTCTACACCACCAAAATCCACACATAGTAACACAAAAGCATTCGCAAAGGCTCTCAATAATAATCTGTCTAACAACAGAGACCTCCAAAGCAGAAATGCAAGCAACCTCCATCCCCAACACAACCCAAATGACACATAGCCCACAGACTCAGTGTACCACTCAACCACAGCCAATAAGGCAAAACAACCTACCCAACACACTAGTCATAGGTGACTCTATAGTCAGGCACACTGATGTCCCACTCATCAGGCTAAACATGGAGAAGGTTACTGTCAGCTGCCTGTCGGGTGCCAGGATCCGCCACATAACCCACGCACTCAGGTCACTCCACAATAAGTACAAATATGACGCTGTCATTGTCCATGTTGGTGTGAATGACCTAAGATATACCTTCCTGGACTACATGAAAAGAGACATGGAAGAGCTCTCCGATCTTATAGCCCAGGCAGGTATGACCCTAGCCCTGAGTAGCATTCTGCCATCACTCAGAATGATACCGCAGTACAAGGACAAAATGATTGACTTCAACAATTGGCTAAGCTTCTGGTGTCATTCTAAGGAGATCCAGTATCTGTCTGCTTGGGATGACATGGTCGACAGACCACAATGCTTTGCCAGAGATGGCCTGCACCTGTCACCCCTGGGATTCCAGATACAGGCTAAGGCTCTTGCCGCCCATATAGTGCCCTTTTTAGGCAAGGTTCAAATGACAAATTCATCACTGTAACAGGAACAGGCAAGCAAAAACTGAGGGTAATGCTACTCAGTGCTAGAAGTTTAAATCTCAAAATGCACTCACTCGAGGCACTCCTTAAAATGGAGAACATCGATATCTGTGCAGTGACTGAGACCTGGTTCAAGGCTCCAGAGAGCACCCTTGCACTACCAGGCTATAACTCATACCACACTTTTTGGACATGTAACCTGGACCGAAATACCAAAGGGGGAAGTGTGTCCATATTCATTAAGGATATCCACACCTCCAGGTTAGTTGCTCAGCATAATGCATCCGAGGCTACCCAAGTGCAACTAACTCTGGACAAAACTGCAATCCAAATTGTAGCTTGCTACAGATCCCCCACCATGCCCCAGGATTCCCACTCCTCTTTTCTTGATGTACTGGAAAATATTAGGGTTCAACCAAACACCCTTTTAATGGGTGACTTCAACTACCCCACCATTAACTGGGAAAACTACTCGTGTACCAACTCCTTAGCTCAATGCTTTCTGGAATTCATAAACTCCAATGCCCTGGATCAACTTATCCACACCCCCACTAGGGGCAACAATATCCTAGACCTACTCATTACCAACATGAGTGACCGGTGTTCCACACCTGAAGTCAACTCCTCGTTGGTCCGAACCGACCATAAGCTAATCACCCTTGATATCTACATCTCACCCCCACCCCCCATTAAGGAAACCATGGTAAAAAACTTCTCCAAAGCCAACTTCATGCTTCTTAAGACACAAGTGGTGAACTTCATGACACCCATGCAGATGGACAATACAGTTACAACTGCTGAATCCTACACAAATGCACTCTATAAGCACTTATACGAGTGCATGGATCGTGCTTTCCCAAACAGAACAATTCAAAAGGGATAATTGGCACAAAAGAAACTAAAAACAAGGTAAATTGCCAAAACTGCTGGAGCCACGGATGTCAGCAAAATACTTTATTGTTGAAGCCACAAAGCTTACGCCAAATACAGTACTCAATACACATAAACGCCTTAAACAAAATTGCGTTTTCGTCTTAACAAATCGACTTCTTCAGATAACCTCTGACAAAAATAACTCAAACCTTTTATATCTTTGTTTAAAACCAATACCCAATCACTACAGTCTCCAAATTAAGAATTAATTAATGTTGCCTGTTAATCCATGTACTTTAAAACACTTTTTTCCTAACCCTTTCATATTTATGAAAACTATTACTTATAAATAAACAAATAAATGATGAAAACACCCTTAAACAAATGAATATATTATAAAAACATATATAAAAATGTATGTATAAAAATCAGTATTTAATATTAAACTATTTAGAAAAATAATTTATATAAATATATATATAAATATAGCCTGCCATCTGCTGGTTAAAATATTAAATACACATAAAACATCAAATTTTTCCTGCTCTTAATTTTAAAAGTGGGTGATTGAAATAAAATCATTGAGACCTGGGCATACCTCTCAACCTGGAAACATCAGAAATCTGGACAAGGGCCATGAAAAATAGGTACAAATCTGTACGCTGATTAACATCTCATTTGCATACATAATTATGTAACCCCACCCACTACGATGGAATTGTGGGGTACCAACTTTCAAACACAAACTGAAGAACAGACAACCAAAATATGACACCAGACCAGAGTCCCCCTGCCTGCAGCAATTCCAATGTCTCATTATCTGGCTATTTCACCCTATTTATCATAAACACTAATGTGTGCAACTGCATACTACTTTACTTCTATAGTAAAGATTTGGATTTTATTTTTACATTATGAGGCACATCATCAATGCACAAACACTAACAGACATCTGATAAATAAAGCGATACTGTTTCACAATGAAAATAGACTTGGTATTAAAACTTCTCTGCTCTTGAAAATCGCATTCATTGAAACAGTATTGAAACCACTTGGAATTAAAACTTCTCTGCTCTTGAAAATCACATTCATTGAAACAGTATTGAAACCTGCACCACATCCAAAGAAAATACATCTGGCCAATAAGGGATAAAGATTACCTTTGGGCCATTTTCAAATCATTGGCCCCTTGCACACATATGTGTTCTTTCATTTGATACACCTTCCCGACTTTATTAAGTTATATTCCTTGTATAATACAGCACACTTGTTAGAGCACATTTTAAATGTATTGTTTGAGAGAACATTTTTCCAGTAGGAACAAAATGCATGAACCAATAATGACAAAACTGCCCAATTCAGAACATTTCCATCATAAAAAGTCTACTTCCACACACACACACACTATAAATAGAATGACAGTAGAGAAAGCCATAGGCATCTTGCACAGCTTCTCACACTTTCAATTTCAGGGTTTTTCAGGGGTCAAAGTTCAAAAACCAGGACACATTTTAAAAACCAGGGACACATTTTAAACATTGCTTGTATAATTCTGGAAAGTTGCTAGAATAAAACGTGTTACCCCCATGCTTGTTACTGGCAAGTCTTGACTTGAACCCAGAACACTATACACACACACTACAGTTAGTGCAACATACCACTATGCTAAATCAGCAGTTTAAACAACAGGAAGACTGAAACTTAATGGCTATCATTTATTGAATTCAGTTCTCACTTCTCACCATAGCTCTCACACACACATACTTTGTTCAAATGAATGGCAGCTCCTAATACAGCAGCTTAAGAATAATGGCAGCAGTCCTCGCATTTAAAATAAACAGCAGAAAACTAATGGCAGCTGGTTCCTGTTCACACTACACACACACACACACACACACACACACACACACACACACACACACACACACACACACACACACACACACACTTTGTTCAAATGAATGGCAGCTCCCTACAGCAACTTAAGAATAATGGCAGCAGTCCTCGGCCCTCGCATTTAAAATAAACAAAACGAATGGCAGCAGCTGGTTCCTGTTCACACTTCACACACACACAAACAAACACACACACACTTTGTTCAAATGAATGTCAGCTCAGCTCCCTACAGCAGTTTAAGAATAATGGCAGCAGTCCTCGCATTTAAAATAAACAGAAAAATGGCAGCTGGTTCCTGTCCCTCCTTACCTGATACCACCAGTCCTGAATGGCAGAGCTTTCTTGGGCAGGCAACGATATTTTCTGAGATAGTCCCAGGCTCCCAGAACGAACGGCAGGCTGCAGCTTTCTTTCGGCCTCGGGCAATACAAGTGATAAAGTCCCAGTCCAAGCGAATAGCAGGCAGGCGGCAGCTAAGTGTTTCTGTTTTCACAGGATTGGCGATTTGCAAGCTTTTCAAATGCAGCAACTGCTTGCAGCCAGCCGAAATGATGACGCTCAAGGAGCTCAATTCCGACTGGCTGGTAGTGCTGAGCCTGGCGCCATCAGCCGACGCGATGACGCCAGTCGACAGCAAAATGAAAAAAAAATAAAAATAAGGCAAAGAAATGAAGGGGCGCCAATCGGGAATCGTGGCACCCCTTCATTTGGACCCCAAAACTCGGTAAAAACCGAGTAATTCGGGACGGTTGGGAGGTCTGGACCTGGGGAATTAGTTGCATCAAGGGAAATTTGCCACCATAGCTCCCTAAATTCCAATTTTTCCTCCCATAATCCACCCCTCACATCTTTTTTAACTTGTTCTAAAACCATAAAATGAAATTTGGCATTGGGACAAATTATGGTGTGTTTGTACAAAACATTTGTCTCTTTTTTGTGGATATTTCATATTTGTGTTCATATATCCTTCTTTTTAGTACTTTCTCTGTTTTACCCACATAGAAAGCATTACATTCTGAACATAATCCAAGATATACCACACATTTGGTTTCACAATTATAATAATCTGTATTTATGATCCACCTCTGTCTACTTTCTAAATAAACTTTTTCTTTATCTATTATATTGCTACAATACACACAATGTCCACATTTAAAAGTACCCTTCCTAACCTTATTTGATCTTTGGGGGCCTTTATGTTCCACCATGTTTTTAAACAATTGTGAATTTTTGTATACTATTTTAACATTATTATTACTTATTAATTTCTGGTCCAGATCAGTCAGACTAACGAATTTGGTCCATTCTCTTTCAACAATGTTTTTTGTAACATTGTTGTTGAAGGTATTGTATTTAAGAACCAATGCATGTCTATAATCAGTCTCATTAGGGGTGTGGGCGTTAGTAGTGGGGGTATTCAATCCACAAATAGTTTTATTAGGGTTCCTATTACCAAGGATAGGTATGAATCTACTTTCTCTCCCATTCAAGACTTCTTCTTGAATTTTACTAATAAACTCCTGAGGGTAACCTCTTTCCAAAAACATTTTATTTAATAAGTTATATTCGTCCTTAAAATCTGATTCTAGGGTGGTCATACGGCTACCTCGAACAAATTGTCCCTTCACTATGTTCTTTTTACAATGATAAGTATGTGCACTTTGATAATGTAAAAATGAATTATAGAAGGTAGGTTTCCTAAATATTTTAGATTCAAATCTATCATTCCTCCTATAAATTTCCACATCTAAAAATTGGAACTTCTCAGTAGAAACATGAAATGTAGATTTTAGGAATTGGGTTGCTTCCCCCAAATACACTTTAAATTCCTCCAATTGCTTAATACCCCCTGACCATAAAATTACTATATCATCCAGGAATCTTCGATATAGTTACCAACAAGAACAAAACCTGGATTCAAGCATGTATAACTCCTCCCACCTAGCCAACACTAGGTTCGCATAGGTGGGGGCGCATGCAGCCCCCATTGCAACACCCTTGATCTGCTTGTAAAATTCACCACAAAAGTTTAAAAAATTGTGTTTAAGAACCAAATCCATTAGTGCCACACATACAATTTTGTCGTTATGAGTTAATGTGTCTTCCTGAAATACAGCCTCTTCAAACATTTCCATTCCTTCTATATGGGGAATACTGGAAAATAAATCCACGATGTCAATAGTAACAAGTAATAAATTATCACATAAAATGTCCTTAGTGATAATTTCAAGAAGGTCCCAAGAATCTTTTAAAATTGATTCTTTTTTAATCCAAGAATTTTTCAATTTACTATCCACAAACTTGGCCAAACTATGTTTTGGAACCACTAGCTGAGACAATGGGTCTTAAAGGGGGGTCAAATTCATTTTTATGAATCTTCGGAATTCCGAAGATAGAAGGGACCCTAGGCTTGTCAATTTTTAAAAAATCAAAGGTGTTTTTATCAAATAGGCCTTCAAAAAACATATCTTTCAAACAAATATCAATTTTGTTATAACAAATATTAATTTCATTAATAGACACATTGGTATATCCTTCCTCATTAAATAAAATTTCATTCATTTTCCCTTCATACACTATGTTATCCATAATGACTATTCCTCCCCCTTTGTCAGGTTTCATTATTCTAATCTTATAATTGTCTCTCAAGGTTTCTAATATATTCCCTTCCTTCCTGGTTAAGTTGAGCTGGAATCCAAATTTACCATATCTATTTCTTAATTCTTTTTCCATGTTTTTTTCCAAATTTCTCAACTGTGGATGAAGCGGTGGATTAAATGTGGTTCTTCTCCTAAGTTGTTGGTTCATTGTATCCCCCTCAGATGTTAACAATAAATTTAAATTAATTTTTCTAAAAAATAATTTTATGTCTAATATTGACTGTGCATTTTTGTAAGGTATGTATTTAAAACCTTTTGCAAGCAGGCTGAAATGTTCTTTTTCTATTACAATACCACTAAAATTATAAATGCTAAAATCATTAGAGGTATGTTTAACACCATCTACCAAAATATCATTACTAACTGTATGATCAGTGGGTGGGGGTTGTAATGGTGTTGCCACCGTATTTAATATTTCCCCCTTTCCCTTCTCCCCCCTCTCCATGTAAAATTTCTCTCTTGGTACCCTGGTTTATTCATTAATCTCTCCGATCTACGAAGAGGGGGAAATTAATCATAACTAAATCCTTCTTCCTGAAAATGGTTAACATCCTCAGGGCCACCCTGTTTATCATTAACGGTGTTATTTCTATAAAGATTTTTCAAAAAACCAGGTGCCCGGGGTTTAGGATATACTGTACCATTTTTATATTCTTCTGTATCCCGTTCTAACTTTTTGAATTTTCTTTGAATAGTTTCCCCACACCTTTGGTCAATCTCCCCCCTGATCTTGAAATATTTGTCCTTCTCTTCTCTTATAGTAAAAAGCAGGTCTTCTTTTATACATTTATCAAGCTCAGTTATTTCTTTCTGGAAAACAACTTGTGACCTACTATTTTCCTTAATCATGAGTCTCAGCATATCTAAACCACAAACCAAACCCACACCCCCCATTAAGGAAACCATGGTAAAAAACTTCTCCAAAGCCAACTTCATGCTTCTTAAGACACAAGTGGTGAACTTCATGACACCCATGCAGATGGACAATACAGTTACAACTGCCGAATCCTACACAAATGCACTCTATAAGCACTTACACGAGTGCATGGATCGTGCTATCCCAAACAGAACCAAGATGCTATTCTCCAAAAAAAGGAAGCCAATCTGGTGGTCCCCTGCCATAAACAAACTGTACAACAGAAGGAAGAAACTGTTGCAAAAGAGAGTAAAATTCCATGAGTGGAGGAGCTCCCTGGTCAGCCTCAGTAAGGAGCTGAGATCCCTTATAAGATCCTCCAAAGCTAGCTATGAAAACAAAATCATCACTAATTCTAAGGACAACCACAAAGCATTCTATAGCTATGTCAAGAATCTCGATGGCAGCACTCATATCTGCTCTGAGTTACAGCACAATGGCATGAAAATTACAGAACCAACTGATATTGCCAAAATCCTGGCAGATAGGTTCAGTGCTAACTTTACCCTCCCCTCACCCTCTAAAGGGCCCATATCTATACAGAAAGAATGCAGAGTCCCTGTAATCACAACTACGCAGGTAAAAGCTGCACTCTGTAAGCCAAAAACACAGCATCCATGGGACCGGACAACATCCCAGGCCGCGTTTTACACGAACTTCAGAACAAACTGGCTCCCCACTTAAGCACCATGTTCAATAATAGCCTTGCATTAGGCTTTGTGCCCACTGAATGGTGCACAGCAACAGTTATCCCACTCCACAAAGGGGGAGCCACCAGTGATCCCAGAAACTATCAACCTATTAGCCTGACAAGCCTGGTCTGCAAGGCCATGGAACGTATCATCATGGAATTCATAAACAAAGACATTGATAACCTCCAAACTCTGGATCCCACCCAGTTTGGGTCTGTGAAAGGCAGATCATGCCTCCTGAACTTGATCGACTTCTTTGAGACAGTCAACAAAGCCGTAGATGAGGGTAAGGTGGTTCACACAGTCTATCTTGACCTCACCAAGGCTTTTGACACCATCTCCCATTCTGGAATTATAAGTAAACTCACTAAACTAGGTATAAAGCCCTACATCGCAAGATGGGTTGCCAACTGGCTCACTGACAGAACCTACACTGTAAAAGTTGCAGACTCCAAATCTGACCTCAAACCAGTGACAAGTGGAGTACCACTGGGTTCAGTCCTGGGACCTCTCCTATTTGGTATCTAATTCTCTGAAGTACAGGCTAACACAGAAGGCCTCTGGCTAATGAAGTTCGCAGATGACTGCAAACTAGGAGCCATAGTCAAGTCCCCAAATTATGTGGACATCCTACAGAAGGGCCTTGCTGAGACAGATGCCTGGTGTCAGAGCCATGGCCTCAAGCTCAATGCCAAAAAGTGCAGTGTCATCCCCTTTGGTAAAAACTCTGTAGCCATGAACTACCACATAGGGAGCAATCTACTTAACAGTGAATGTGTGATAAGAGACCTTGGGACCCAGGTGGACAGTAATCTCTCCTTTGATAGTCACATCACCACAGTAGTCAGGAAGTCCTTCTACATGGCACACCTCATCATAAAAGGGTTCTCATCCAGGAAAAAAGAGGTCATTGTTTCCCTCTACTCGGCACTCATTAGACCCATTATAGAGTACAATGCCCCTTTTGGAATGTACCTCACAAGACATTTTCAGCAGCTGGAAAGACCACAGAAGTACCTCACAAAGAGGATTACTAGCCTCAAACAAATGCCCTACACACTGACCATCTCAAAAAACTCCAGCTTTACTCTGTAGCATATCACCTACTCCAAAATGATCTCTGCCTAACATATAAAGCTATGTCAAGCCCAGAGCTGTTGGACATGCTACACCTAAAGAAATCCCAGTCCCTCCGAGCTACACGCTCTAGGGACTTAAACCTTGTCACCACAATAAACAGGACATGCTGGAGGGATAGATTCCTGTTCCAGAGACTTCCCATACTCTGGAACAGGCTACCCATCTATGTCAAGCAAAGTTCTTCATTAGCACTCTTCAAGAAAAATCTTGATGAGTGGATGGGAAATAGGAAATACACCCTGGGGATCACTTCTGTGTCTCTGCTCAACAGTGGCACAGGAAAATAACTTTCTTGGGTGGCGTAAGCCAAGGAAGCTTGTTGGTTAGGCTTACGTAGGCCCTTGGGCTGATAGCCTAGTACCTACCTATGAAGCTATAATATCCAGATTTTTGCATCACATTTTTGGTCTGTTTTTCATAAAATTGTGTTTTTTTGTAAAAGTAGTGGCAAATAATTCCATTTACTGTTACTTTTATTATTATTTTTCTATGTTTTCAAGTGGTTGATGTTTAAAATGTTCTTCAACTTTAGTTATAATTAAACAGTGTACAGATGTGTACAGATTATGTATAATAAAAGTTCTGATAGCAATTTTCAGTACTATTTACCTCTCTCGGCAAAACACAGTAATTTTCTATAGCTGTCAAATCCCCCCACATGCACACTTATACCTCAGGGACCTTGAAACAAGTAAATTATATTTAATATGACATTGCTGTGCTGAAGGTGTCTTTATTTTTTTGGGCACTGTTTCATTTTATATTCCAGTTCTGATAACAGGTGAATTATGAGGGTTTTCATTTAGTGAAGCATTGTTCTGACAGTAGACCAGATAATTTTATCAGATTTCTGTTTCTACTTTGTAATTGAATTGTGTATTTTTTTCTCATTCTGTCAGGAATTATATGGAAGACATATGAGTGAGAGTGTGGATTCATACCTCTTTTGTCCCGCAAAACGTGGTTTTATAGTAAATCATTAAGGATTGAAGTCAGTAAATAATGACAGACTTTTGAGTTTCATATTTCATATCATAAAAATGAATGTAATACAAAGCCTGTTATTCTAGCTGAGTTGTCCGTGCACTAACCCAGCAATCAAGGAGCCTCAATCCTCACCACTAACACCAGTGAGGGGCATCCACATTGGGAAGGATAACAAATACACACACAGTAAAGTACAATTTCCCTTAAGGTCACACAGAGATCACAGTCTGGGCCTGGTTTCTCCCTTTCTCTCCAGATCCCCAATAAGACTCCCCACTGACACAGCTATAGGGTCCAGATCTCAGCCTAGTGGTCAAGCTAAAACCTCCAACACCCTCTCTGTCCAACCAGTGCTTCATGTTCCTGTCCAAGTAGCTGACACACGCACACTTTGAAATATGAGTTATATACAAACACACATACTCTCCTGGGGAAAGCTGTCACAGGTTCTCCAGCTATGCCCCTTCTGCCCAGACTATACGGTAGTACCACTTGCCACCAATCACTAATATCAGCTACTAATAAGGCCCTTATCAAAGGGTGTCCAATTGGTAAGTGTGAAGAACAGCAAGGCTTATTTGGGGTGGCTTGGACAATATCACTATATACATGCAATGTATTCTAGAGCTTAAATTATCTCTACATAAAACACCCACAGTTGAAAGGTCTAAAAATATTTAATAATAAATAATAAGAACACAAGACAATACTTCTTACTACACAGTGCTAGTCAAGAGTTCAGAGATCACAGAGAAATGCATAAAATAATACAGTAGAAAAGTTCTGACATCAATACAGAAAACAGCCAGACTAGACTTACTATTTCCTATATATATATATATCTCTAAAAGCAAACACACTTCTAAAATAAACTTACATATAGAGCAAGGCAGTGCTGGTGATGTTGTCAGTTCTGAAGACAAATCCAAAAAGCTCTGATTAGCTGTCTGTCCTTAAATTGATAACACAGTACCACTGACTCATTTCAGATTACATTATTATTCTTTCTTTCCCAAGCTAACAGAAACTCAGAGTTTGACAGCCCTTTTGATCTTGCAGCTGGTCAGGAAGCCAGAGCAATAAAAGACATTATACATGTAAATTCTAGTCATTAACTCTGGTCGCAAAACAATAGGAATAATTCCTTCATTCAGACATCTTGTTTCCGAGTTTTGAGATCAAACAATTATACAATGCTTGACTTATCAGCTTTCCTCCAGTAGAGTGCAATGTGGTTACATTTTTTAAGTTCAACATCTACCATAATTTTCTTACATTTAAGAGAACAAACATGTGGCTTACATTTATGTTTACAAATGACAGAATTATCTTCAAAATTCTATCTAGTTAGGCTGGTAGCCTTCACACTAGCATCTTTATAAGTTTATAATAGCAATATATACAATCTGCTCTTGATTTTAGGCTTTCCCCACCCCATTATTTTTTGCTTTGTCCTAAATTCTTTTCTATGAGGTTGAGAGATATGGTATGGTAGCTGTGGCTGATGAAAATGAAGGAGTCAGTTTTTGGTGTAAGCAATTTGCACAATTTAAATAATTGCACAACTTCTCAAAATGTTAAAGATTACAACAATTTCCTTTTATTTTGATAAGGGCTGCAGTTGCCAAGTATTTTTAGTGAAAATGATCCTGATATTTTTGGAGGTTTCTTCTACTTTCAACAGTTTGGTTAAATGCTACTGAAAACAAGTTCTGTGCATGAGGGTCCTCTAAACAGAGAGAATCCAGAAAGAGAACTTTCTGCTCCCTCTAATTCTTGGGATTACAATACACCTAAAGATGATGAAGACCGAGGAAAAAGGTAGGTCACTCAGTGAAGAAGTGAACAATGCCCCCTTCCACAACACCCAAAAGCTGTGGATGTTGGACTGTTTTTTGAAAATGAATGATAGAGTATTTTGAATGAGGCACAGTAAAACTGTTTTAGTTGAGAGAAGGTTTTATGAGCTGATTTATTCCCTTTGCTTTAAACTCTGACCCCCCACCTTTGCCCTCCAATCCATAAGTATTTTGATTAAAGATTCTTGCTGTTATTCCCAAAGACTATAAATCCTTATACTATTGCTTCTTAGGCTCTTTGGTCCCAAGCAAATTTAGGAGAATATTTTATTTCTTGTTCCTTTAGTAAGAAGGTCAAAATGTTTAATTTGCTGGGCAAAAAAGGGAACATTTTGTTGGTTGTGTTGAGGCCAGGCTGTTTCCCTACCAGTCATCAAAGTTTTGGGAGACCAGCATAAGAAAGTGATTGCTCAGGGTTATGATGGTGCATCTGTTATGAGTGGCATTCGGCATGAAGTCCAGGCCATCATAAGAGAGAAGTTTAAATATGTCTGTTATATACACTGCTATGCTCACCAACTTAATCTGGTAATGCAAAGAGCTACAGTACATAATACTGAAGCAAGGACATTTTTTTAACACTTTGCGGACTTCCAGCCTTTTTCTCTCGTTCAGTTCAAAGACAAGCTGTTCTAGTTAATATGGTATCATGACACATGCAAAGAATGTCAGGAACATGTTGAAATGTTAACATCTGTACTGTAAATGCAGTGTACAAAAACTTGGAGTTGCTGTCAGAGTGTTTTCATTATTTGTACAAGTGTCCTACATCTGCTACAGCAACTGTACAGGAAGCAAATGGGCTACTGCGTACACTTGAAGACGATGAATTTAAATCTTGGCTTGCTGTTTTCCATCGTATAGTGCCCCATGTTGACATTCTTTACAGGCAACTTCAGTGTCGTAACACAGATGCAACCACTGTTGAAAAGGATGTGCATATATCTTTGAATGCAATTGACAGTGTCAGATCAGATATCAACAGCATTGCAGAACAGTATCTACAGACAGAGAACATCCTGTCAAGATGTAGACAAGGACCATCAGCATCCCAACCACTGCATGAGACATTGTCAATTGCTGCAAAGGAAGTATGTGATGTCATAAAGTTCCAGGCAACATCATGATTTCAACAAACTGGCCATCGTCAAGCTTCTCAACTATTACTGCTGAAAAGTTTTCAACATACATAAGAGAATTTCCAGAAATTCTATTCACAGCAACAATAGACAGCTATCCATTCCTGTTGAGGGGACAGTTTAGACTGGAACTTGGAGTGGTGTATCACCGTCAAGACTTTTCAACAAGGGGCAGTGAAGTCAAGATGTTAAAATTCTTGGTGGACAACTCATTAACCAGTGTGTTTTCAGAGATTTACAATGTGTTGCTGATTATAGCCACCATAGCAATGTCAACTGCTGAGACAGAAACATATTTCTCAACATTCAAAATAATTAAAATGTTTCTTCATAGGACAATGGGGCAAGAAGAATGAATGCATTTCCTTTTGAGTCTCCAGGAAAAAGGGGGGGGGGGATCTAGTCTGACCTGATGTGTTGCAGACCAGACCACAGCTTCTCTTCAGGTGCAGAAACCCAGTGTGACCAGATATGTTCCATACAAGACCACAGCTTCTCATTAGGTGCAGAAACAGAGTACAAAGTACTGTTTGCAACATACTGCAGAGGTAAGTCTTCAAACCAACCTGTATGTATATGTAACAATGTGCTGTTTAGAGTATTCAGCATGCGCCATAGTGACTGAGCATTTATTTAATGTAAATTGGTAAGCATGGCCAGCATTAATCCCACTGCACCATAGCTCTGCCCCTTTCTAGTTGGCCACACCCCTTCCCATTGGCCCCACTCATTCAGCAGTCTCCTGCAGCCCCCCTTTGATTTGAAGTCACCAGCTGCCACTGGCTTTTGTAAAGGGATTCTTTTGTAGTTCTAAAGAAATTAACAGACCTTTCCTCACACACTCATCCTGAGGTGGGAAAACTCTCACTGCAGTAAGTGATCCCTGCTGTATCATGTACATATGTCAAGTAATACTGGAAAGGACTCCAAAGTAAGTCTGTCAGCTACTTCCAAATGACTTCAGTAGGAAGTTTTTTTCTCTCTTATGAATGATACAGAATTAAAATGTGTTTTTCTAGTCCTTTGATTATTTCTGTTATGTTTACCCCCACTTATTTTTCCTATTTTGTATTTATTTATACTTTGTTAGCCAGGAAAGTTAACTGGTCCCAAGATCCAGGATACACTGGCAAAAATAATAACAAGTAATACGTGCACTTAGCAATACAAAGAAAAAAATACTGCCATAAAGACATTTAACAAAGACTGCAATGTGTCTATGTGTAACAGTCAGGGCTTTTTTGGGCCAGTACTTGCCAGTACGGCATACCGGCACCTCTGCTGCCCTGTTTCTTTAAAAAGAATGTTTTTTTTAGGGGCGCTCTTCTTTAAGAACACCCTTTACGTTGGGTTGCACTCTGCTTCTGTGCTATGTGCAACCGATCATTTACATTTTCCTGGTCCACATGTGCGGAATTTGAATTCCTGAAGAAGTTTAAACTGTGGACCGCGACCCGACAAGTGAGTGGTAGGTGGTCGTGTGTGTTTAAATTTTTAAGAAGAGTGTGTGCATACATGTGTGCAAGAAATAGGTAGGCAGGTGTGTGTGTGTGTGTGTGTGTGTGTGTGTGTGTGTGTGTGTGTGTGTGTGTGTGTGTGTGTGTGTGTGTGTGTGTGTGTGTGTGTATAAGAAGTAGGCAGGTCTGTGTGTGTGTTTGTGTGTGTAGTTATTTATTTTTGAATCTGGCAAGAAATCAGATAGAACCATGGACAGTAATAGCTGTAAATACTGCACCTAGCTGATTTTTTTTTCATTTTATCTATTTTTTCTGCACTTGATGTGGTTTTGGTGGTGGGCTTACCATAGGAACAGCTTGCAATAGATTACTGTGGCTATTTTACCCCTTTTCATAATCCTGTGTGACTGTGAGAATGGTTATACTCTTTAGAGGGGCAGTAAGTAGATGAAAGCAACATTCAGTTAGGCTGATCACAATAAAGTGATTATTATAGCTTAGTGGGAGATGAGGACAGAACATTGTGCCTGAAAACTCCAATATGAAATACATTTTCTGTGACATTTTTGGCTTTTTTGGACAAGAAATCAGAAGACACGTATGCATTTTATTTTTAATTTTTATGACTTTAGGGAGTGGGGTGCTTTATAGCAGCAAGTGAAAATGAATTGCTCTGGACGATGAAAGGAAAGTGATTTCCAAAAATAGCTGTCTGTCTCTCTGTATATCTTTTAGCAATTTGGACTCCCCTCCTGGGCACAATTACACAATCCCTTCTGAATGATTATTGGTAGGGTTTTGGGAGAACAGTATCTGTTAATGGTCATTATATTTGTGATTTCCTCAGTAAAAAGTAGTATACCCTTTTTGAAGGGCACATTCTATTTGAATAGCATGTGTGTTCTACCCTAGTATCTTAGAAAACACATTGTTTTTAATGTGAACTGAGTTTGGGGAACTGACGTGGTCTCCTACATAAAGATAACAAATCCAGTATTTCAGGGGATATTTGTTATTTCATTCTAGCACTATGATTTGTTTCCTGCACTGGAAAAAAAGGCAGTGTAAAACAAATGTCTAGAATGTGTACGAATTTATTATGCCTGAAGAAAGTGATTTCACCAGAAAGTTTGTGTGTGTGTGTGTGTGTGTGTGTGTGTGTGTGTGTGTGTGTGTGTGTGTGTGTGTGTGTGTGTGTGTGTCTGTGTGTGTGTCTGTGTGTGTCTGTGTGTGTGTGTGTGTTCAATTCTAACATGCTATTGAATGCAATGTCATCATTTGAAGAAGCTAAATTACTGAGTCAAATGCAGATTTGTACTGGAAGCTCTGTTGGTTGGAAATATTGTCTTAGATGTGGTTTGAATACCATGTTATTACCTGAATACTTGTACAGAATTGTGAGGGGAAAAAGATATGTAGCCACTGAAAGACAGGCTGCCACAGTCTAATTTTTAAATATTCCTTCTCCATTCTGGGCGCTGTCGTCATTTTCTGCTCAGAAAGATGAATGCATTAGTCAAAAATACTTTGAGTTATCTGTACAAGAGAAGCAAAAATATCATATTTAAGAAAAAATATACTTTTTCGTTTGCAATACACATAGCTTCAGTGCCATGCTGTCATTCAACTAATGCTGTGGAGTAAAACGCAGAAGTGTACCACAACTGTAGTCTCTTTCTAACACTACCTCCTTTGTTTCATCACTCATTGCTATCTGAAATACTTAGTTATTCACTTATCTGGCCATTTCTAAATACCTTCTTTTGGTCCAGCTTCAGTGATAATTCTTTCTTTCCATTCACCCCGTCATTTCATCAGTGATACTTTGACTTTGTTCTTTCAGTGCAACACTTAACTGAAAACCTGCTTTTGTATTTTTAAATCAGTTTTGTTAATCCAATGTCTGCCGCAATCTTTCACATTTTGACTCCAGTAACAAAATTTGGTGATTTACTTGTAGTCTGTCTTGTATAGAGTTAATTTTCCTTCTCCTACATTATGTTAAATCTAGAATTCTAAAATGCTTTGTGTACATTGCATCCACCTTGACATCTCAAGTCACATAGCTGAACATTCATAGGTTCTGTATTAGGATTGTATTTCTTCAAACTTTAAAATTCCTGTAGAGAGTATATCTACTGTCATTCCCTCATAGCATCATATATTTAATCTCTTTGTGCAAGTATTTCTATCAGTTCTCAACCTTGGATGTTGCACTTTAGAAATAACTTGTATGCTATTCCCTTACATGCTGCACTAATCTCCCACTCTTGTTACCCTCTGACCCATGTTACAATGGTGGTTGCAAGGCTTAACATCCAGTCATCCAAGAAGAGTTAAAACATAGCTGCCTTTTTTGATTACACTTGTGCCTATTAGTACCACTCACAAAACTCTTTCCTGCTGGAACCTTTTTTCCCTTCTTTGTAACTACCATATCCTACATATATTCACCTGTAACTAGAGTAGGTGCTAACCCTTTTGATATGGCATACTTCCATAAATGTGTGCAAACCATTTTGGAAAATTCAGTTGTATAGCTACCCATGTAAAATTGATTTAATTTCTGACCTTACAAATAAGGGGCATATTTTAAGATAATACAGACTGGTCAATAACAAAGTTTAGCAACGCATGATTTCCAAAGGTTGGACACACAGGCTTACTGAGCAACATTAGTGATCACCTCTATGCAAATGAGGATGGGTCTAACGTCCCTTCTGTAACACTATTTATAATATCAACGTGATCACAAGACAGTTTAGATATAAGAGTTGAATCTGAATAAGTTAAACAGGATGAAGGTACTTATCCCAATAAGACCTACAGAAAAAATGATCTGTAGTGAATCTCTTTTGAAAAAGGAGGAGGTGGAAATGGATTGATTTTGATTTTATAAACAAAATAATTTAGTTAAAGGGATTGTTCTAAATACTTGGACTTCTGACAGTCAGGTGATGGAATTTTGGTTTATCCTTATGCATACTCCCTGCTTATATTCAGGTTGCAATGGAAATAGTGGAGTCCCCACCTGTGGTTGGCTCTTGAGTACCATAAAAAAGGCAGGTTATATATGCCAGTCAACTTCTTTGCTTATGAATTTTGGACAAAGCTAAAAACAACTGGGGCAAAGGCACACAAAAAAGAAACAGGGCCAATTTTTAAATACTGGTTTAATTTAATTTAAAAAGATAAAATAGCAACTGGGTTTTGTATCAACATGCATTTTCCCAAACAAAATATGAAATTTTAATGCTTATCATGACTGGCAGACTATAATCTTCACTGGTTTACTGAAAGCCAAAAATGAGGGTTGTGGCAAAACTGAGGCAAATTCAGTGTTTGCAAAACCATGGACAGTTGAAGTATGAGTTTCAATGTGGCAGGACAAGTACTAGCATACAAAGATGCAATCCTAACATTGTAGCTAACATGTAGCACAAAAAACTAAAGAATGTGTAAGTGAATAATCTGAATCTTATTGAGAGAGGAAAAAAACATGGGTTACATAATGTATACTGCACCTGATTAAATGTTTGCCAGTGAAATACCATCATCAAGACAAAAGTGCAGGCAGAAATAGCCATCTCAAGGTGGGCACACAGCACAAAACAAGAATACTTGTAAATCACTGAAGTAAAGCTCCACAATTCACTATATGTCTTCAAGCAGTGGGTATTGCACTCTGTGTGTGTGTGTGTGTGTGTGTGTGTGTGTGTGTGTGTGTGTGTGTGTGTGTGTGTGAGACTGTCTGTGTGTGTCGGTTTGGTTTTTTTTTGCTTGTGTTTATTTTATTTTTTTTTTATTTGTACTTATTTATTGCTAGCATTCTGCCTAATCCCATCTTAAATAAGACAATGATTGGGTAACTGTTTTCTGTTATTTAGCTTTATAAAAGTTAACTTTTATTAAGCTAAATAATTTCCAAACACCAGCCATAGGCAATATAGGAATCAGGCATATTACTGGCTGTCTAAGCAGGTAGCTCATGTACTGCCATGTGGTGCAGCAAGCCAGTCTAAGCTTCTACCAGATGATATTAAAATGTTTCTCAGGTACTTTCTCTTTTCTGCTAGACAGAGTTGTAGTAACATTGGACCTCTAACAACTACATTTAAGTCTCCAAATTTTAAATGTTCTTAGAAATTGCTATCATAATCTGCACTCATTTTGACTACCAAATAAATTTCTCTGTCCTTTCTGACAAAACACCCTGCTGCTAATGAATGACATACTGCATTTGAAGTGGTGAAGATTTCTGTTTCACAGCTCCAAATTCTATTTTCTGTTCTGACCTCCAGTCACTATATGAAATGTATATGTTCTCACGTCTACATGAGGTTTAATTTGGTACTCTAGTTTCTTCACCCCTGTCAGCAAAAAATTTGGCTACTGTAGATGGTGAATATGTATTGTGTTTACCTTTGCCTTTGCAGCCTGGGTTATGACTGTGTGTGTAAGTTGGCCAGTTAACTTGCCTGATAAATGCATAAATTAAAAGAAAAAAAGTCCGTAAAATGCAATTTTCTACATGGTCACTCCTCCAGTAAGAAGTTGAGAATCTTTAATTGCTGGGTACAACAATGATCTGGTCACAGGAGGTATCTAAAGGGGAAGAAATAAATACTATAGCTATTTCTGTTTCATAATGGAAATTAAATAAACTGGTTGTTTAAAAAAAAATCCATATAAAATATATATACTCTCACACTCCTAGCTGAAACCATCTGTAGCCTACCACCTGGGGTGGTCCAGAAAACAGTATGCACACTGAGAGTTTTGAACAGTGTTTATGGCAACTGGGGAGAAATAGCTAAATAATGGGACACTGGAATGGCTGCATGGAGGGGCTGAGGGGGGTTGACGAAATGCAACATATGCGTACCACCACCTGTTTGTTTACCAAAAAAGCACTGGTGACAGTGAATAAGTAAAACATTAAATAACATTTACTACAATGTATACATTAACGCTTAGCTCTAATATGTTAATTTTATTATAAATAACCCATTGTATACACCCATATTGCACAACTTACAGTGCTGTAAGATGTTACTGTTCTCTAAATGAATATGTATTAGCAAGTGAATATTTTATGGATTCACAAAAGAAACAGGTGGGGGGATAATTACGTCTGTATCACTTTTGTTATCCTAAGACAGTATGAAAACATACTAAACCTAAATTTTGGAATGGAATAACCATTATGGTGGAACCTAATAACTAGTATGATGAAAAAGATTTGGAACATGTAGAAAGTAAGAAAAAGGTGGCTGATTAGGATGATAACAGTTATATAATACAAACATGCATGCACACACCCCATTTATGTGTATTTGTGTGCATTTGTATATATGTGGGTTATACACACACACAAGTACGTACACACACACATACCTGCACATTCGAGTGTCAGTGCATGTGTGACTACTTACAAGTATATGTATTGCTTATTTCTCTCTAGATGTATTCACACTATACTAAATCCCACATTTAGTATTATACTTGCTACATACAATATACATACATTTTACACACACACACATACACACACACACACACACACACACACACACACACACACACACAGATATGTCAGACGTGCATTTAAACACAGTTAAATTACTTCTGATTTCCTCTTAATGTTTTTATGCAAAGGCACATAGCAAACGTATGTTAAAGTATATTCACCTGTATATTATGGTTGCCATCAATGGTCACATTTCTTTTGTGGACTAGAAAATGCTCATGCACTTTACCTCTGTATGGACTCACTCAAAGTCAGTGGGAGTCTCTTTTCATGGATCTGTGTACCAGATATGCATCACCCTCTGTAAGGATGTCACAAAAAAGCATAAAAGACCTTTTATAAACAGTATCAGTGCACCTAGTTGATACTGTTGCCTTCTGTCTCTTTCTGTTTCTGCAGTTCTGTCCTGTGTGTGGGGTGGGGGGCCTGAAAATGGTAAATATGTTCATACTTTACTAGAAAAAATATCTGACATTTCCTAAATATCACAGAAATATTTGAAGCTACATTTACATTATCTTAACATATAAACTCTTATAACATTTAAAGTTTAGCATTTCAGTACTGTAATACTACTTATGTAAATTTGTCAGAATGACAACTGCGTTTAAACCCTAACTGAATTAATTGCTTTGTTTTGCTATGACTTTTCCTCCTCTCTGCAATAAAAACAGTGGAAAACAGCTCCACAGCTTTCTTTTTTATAGCAGCTGCTTACTCCTGACACTTGCAGGATTAATTGCCCATCTATGACTGACAGCAATACCTGATAGGGTAAACTATGGATTTATCTGTATCTATGTTATGTCATGCAGGCAGAGAGAGATTCCACTGCAAAGTATGTGAGAAGTTAAGTTTAAAAAAGTAGGTGGGCTTTCCCTTCCTTTCATTCCAAGGCAAGGAAATGAAAGTTTTAAAAAGTACAAACAGGTTTCTGGTACTTACACATTACTTGTTACCATGTTGTAGGGAGAAAAACAACCTAAGGATTGAGTTAAAATGTAGGAGAGGACAGAGTTTTCCTTTAACCTCTCTCTCATCCCCGTCTTATGCTTCCACACTAACTCCCCTTCTTCATCCATTTTCTCCTTCCTATTCTACCCCTCTTTTACTGTAAATGTGTCCAATTTTTTTTTTTTTTTGCTTTTGAAATATTTGTTTGACTGCAACAGTTATGTTAACCCCCATGTAAATAAATACAAATAAATAAAACCCTGAAACTTATTTACTTGCCCTGTGTTGCTAGACCCCCCTTACCTAAAGACGTTTATGGTATAAGGCTTGAACATGATATAACATGCACTAATAAAAATAAGCTATTCTTAATTACAACAAACAGCTGTGAATATGGAAAGGGGGGAAAAGAGAGAGCAATACTATAAAAATAAACCCGAGGAAACATTAAAATAACAAGCAAGATAACTACTGTAAAAACAAACTGGAGGAAAATATTACAATAACAAGTAACACAAATGCCTATCCTTTAGCACTATGTTAGGACTGTGAGGAAGCAGTAAATCAGAGAAGAAATGATGCAATGGACAAGCATTGTTAGGGTAATTTCTTAGAAGTTACATTTAACACCTGCAGCATTTAAACAATTTTGCCCTGGAGACTCTCAGCCTCAGAAGTATTCACAAATCACATGTTCAGGGATCATTTCCATATGTGTCAATCGATAACCAATGTATGCATGATGTCAGTGTCAAATCTCCATGTCAGTCAATCATGTTTCATTTGCATATGACATCACGGCCACTTGGCATGTCATTCACACAGACCATGTCTATTTCTGTGCAGTTTGACCAGGGGGAGTAAAAGGATATGATTATACCGTAAGAACCAGACACCATACCCATATATGTGGTGTTCTCTTCCACTCAGTACCAGGATATTCCCAAACCTGTGACATCTTTCTCAATCTGGCCCTTTGCATTTATTTATTTAATAATTTCTCTTCCCAGCATGTATAAGTCCAGCAAAGTCATTTCCTTACAGGGTGTAGATCGAGCCCCAGGAGTAAATATGCCTGTGCCTGCCTGCCAATCCTTTAACTTGTTATCTAGTTTATCCCATAATCTGACCTTAATGCCCACCTACTAAAGCTATGTATCATAATGTACTGCTCCTGGATCACCTTTCTGCATGTAACCCAATAAAAATGTGAATTACGCATGATGAGATGCACTTCAACTAAACATTTCATCTTGTTTCAACCAGCAAACTTCCCTCCCACTGACCACTGTTGGGTCTCAGCCATATATCTACAGTAGTTACCCCTCCAAACTATACTGAAAAAACTGCTTACTGCATTATCAAGCCTTCTTTAATGCCTGTAGATTAATATGTATGTACACCTTTAAGAAGCTTTCTAGGGACTTGCACAAGTGTATAAATACTGAGCACATGCAAGCCTGACTGCCATTTTGTAGTAACCTGTTGAGATGTAAGCATGTATGTCTCTGTAGTCTGTCAGTTAACCAGTTTATTTATATTTTGTACTGCTGCTATCCATTTGGATGTGTTTCTATGTAATAAAGCATATAAACGAACTACCGTGCCTGTTTGTCTTTACTTCTGAAGCAAGATTAGCAATATGGTGTCAGAATGGGATCCAGATTCAGGACCAAGAAGCACTCACTTAATGGTGGAGGAATACAGAGGAGTGAATCATCTTGTCTGCATGTATAACTCACAAAAACAGGTCAGAAACTAATTTCAGGTATCACTGCTTACTTAAATGATTTCTAATTCATAAAATATAAACAAAGTACTCAGAACACAAACAAATTTCTAGTTAAACGAAATGTCTAAAACTGTGACATACTGATGAAAATATTCAAATAACTATGGAAAATGTTTGAAATAAGATCTGAATTGCATAAAATGTATAAAATAAGGAAAATTACCCCATTTTTTTCGAAACAGCTCATAGCACATAATTTTTCACATTAATTAAAGCCATGAGAGATATCCGAAGTGCATATTTGTGCAGTATTACAGTACAGTTACTTGCAAACTACAGTATTTCAAAGAGTTTATTGTGTGTTTGAATGTTATTACCAAAACTGTGCGCTTGTTCATACATAATTATAAGGGCCATATTTTTAGTGTATTTGGGCATCATCTGCTGGCATGGCAGATGGATTTTGTAAACTAGGACCTCTTGTTTTGTATAATAATATTGCAGAGAATTGGAGAGTGTTTGAGCAAGAGTACAATACTTTCATACAAGCTGCATTTTCTGATAAAGATGACCATATAAAGGCATTTATTCTGCTTAATTTAGCTGGTTCAGAAGCCATAGAAAGAGACCATTCATTTGTGTATTCACCTGCTGTATTTGCAGGAGGGGGAAAACTGTCATATAGTGGTACCGGCTGAGTCAAGGGAAGACCCCAAATGCTTAAAATATAAATTTAGAGAAATGTGTAACCCCCAAACAAATATTACAATTGAAAGGCACTTATTTTACACAAAAGATCAAAAGCCTGCCAAAACGTTTACAGCATATATAATGGATTTGAGAAACAAAGCTAAAACATGCAGATTTGGTGATTTAAGGAATGAGCTGATAAAAGACAGACTTGTGTGTGGTATTAAAGATGATTCTGTGAGAAAGAATTTGCTTCATGACAGTGATTTACCTTTGAATAAGGCCATTGAGATTTGCCAGATATATGAGCTTACAGAAAAGCACACAAATATGCTTACAAATCAGAAATGCATGCTTCCAGTAACTTCTAAGGCCAATGTTGATAGTATGTGGCATATCTCTCAACCTGTAAACATCAGAAATCTGGACTAGGCCCATGAAAAATAGGTACAAATCTGTATGTTGATTAACATTAAATTAGCATACATTATTATGTAACCCCACCCACTTCAATGGAATTGTGGGATACCCACTTTCAAATACAAACTGAAGAACAGACAACCAAAATATGGCACCAAAGTCCCCCTGCAGTCATTCCAATTTCCCATTACCTGGATATTTTGCCCCACTTACCATAAACACTAATGTGTGCATACTGCTTTACTTCTACAATGAATATTTGGATTTTAATTTTACATTTGGGCGGCACAGTGGTGCAGTGGTTGTTATGTTCACCTTGTCACCTCAGGTTCTCGGTTGATTCGTTCTGGTGGCTTCTGTGTGTGTGTTTGCATGTTTGTTCTCATGTTTCTCCTGGTTCCTTCCTCCGGTCGGTTTTCCTCTCTTCCATTCAAGACAGACATGCATCTGGAGCATTTCTCCCCCGGCCTCCGCTGAAAACAGGCTCTGTGGAACCTAGTCGGACTTTCCCGGTCAACAAAAGATAAATAAATAAATAAATAAAAAATTTTACAGCACAATGTGCAAACATCAATACACATCTGCTAAACAAAGCAACACTGTCTCACAATGAAAATAGACTTGGCATTAAAACTTCTCTGCCCTGGAAACTCACATTCATTGAAACAGCATTGAAACCCACACACCATATCTAAAGAAAATACATCTGACCAGTGGTGGATAAAGATTACCTTTGGGCTGTTTTCAGATAATTGGCTCCTTGCACACAAAAACAAGAAACATACATGTGTTCTTTGGTACACCTTCCTGACTTTATTAAATTATATTCCTTGTATAATACAACATACTTGTTAGACAGAGTGCATTTTACATTTATTGTTTGAACATTTTTCCAGTAGGCTGTAGGCAATGAAACAAAATGCATGAACCAATAATGACAAAATTGTGCAATTCAGAACATTTCCATCATAAAAGTCTGCCTCCACACCAACACTATAAATAGAATGACAGTAGTGTAAGCCACAGGCATCTTGCACAGCTTCTCGCACTTATTTTCAATTTCAGTTTTTTTTTTGGGGGGGGACAAAAGGCTAAAAACCAGGGACCCATTTTAAATACTGCATGCATAATGCTGGAAAGTTGCTAGAATAAAACCTTGTGTTACCACCATGCATTTCACTGGCAAGTCTTGAACCTAGGATCCTGTGCACTACAGTCAGAGCAACATACCACTATGGCAAGTCAGCAGTTTCCTGAAAGATAGGAAGACTGAAACTTAAATGGCTATCATTTAGTGAATTCAGTTCTCACTTCTCACCATAGCTCTCAACCTCTTAGCACAAAAAAACTGGACAGAGCCAATAATGGGGGAATACAAATTCAGTTCTCACTTCTCACCATAGCTGTCAACTCTTAGCACAAAAAACTTGGACAAAATTAATTGGTGGAATCCAGCCCCACAATAGGGACAAATTTCAAATACTGTCTGATCTTATAAACTTAGAAAATTGCTAGAATAAAAGGTTTTGTGTTACCATTTATTTTCTGACGAATATGAAGTCTGAAATTCAAATGTTTGTCATTATTTAACAAATTCAAAACCAGATTTTATGAGGAACAGATCAAAATATGAGGCACAAATGTACAAGTGGTGGTGGCTAGGGACTTTAGGCTCTTTTTACCCTGTACCCAAGGTACAGGGTTTGAGCCTGAGTACCTCTAGTAATTGGGGGGCATTTTCACACACACACACACACACACACACACAGGGGTACCATCTGCAGCAGAGATTCACCGCAGTATTTTGTATCATAATGGACCACATTTTCCCTTATAAGTTGAGGAACACAGTCAGCTAAGTCTAACAAACTATTGGTAAACAAAACAGAATCACAAAGACACGAACTTACAATCAATATTGTAAGGCAGCAAGTAAAAGTATAACTGCCTGGCTACAGTGCTATAAGTAAGATAGCCACAGAATTAGAATGTCCTACATATGTGTTTATATTAACTGCCAAAATTACATCCGCAGTCCCTGATGGATACAATGAAATCATTGATAAAAGGCAGCACTTTAGCACTAGTTATTATAAGAAAATTTAGGAAATGCTGTCTCGTTATTAGACACCTTTCAGAAAGGGAAAGACAGATAAAAGAATTAGTGCAAAAAGCTCGTCACGCTGCATAGTAGTCATTTATAGACTAAGAAGGCTGCATACAAGTTTGAAAAGTGGACAAAAAAAAGACTGAATTCAATAAGTAAAAAGGGAGGTAATGGGGAGGTGAAATGGGCTGCCTGCATGAGCTTTTGTAATAGTGAAGCTTATCTACATCTGAAAGCATCAACTGTATACCATTGAGCTAACGGAGTAGAAAACTGTGGTGCATAACTTTGCACCTTACAAGCTACTTGCTGCAAAATGCACTAGAGTATCGCCTTTCTCATCTTACTAGGTGGAAGGGTCCTTCCGAAACAGAAACACAAGCAGACACAGAAAAATAACTAAAGTTATCTCACCAATTTCCAGTGTGGACTTGCAGTGCCACTTGTCCTGGTTGGCATGTTTCGAGAAATTCTCCCAAAGAGATAAATACTGGTCACACACACACACACACACACACACACACACACACACACACACACACACACACACACACACACACACACACACACACACACACACACACACACACACACACACACACACACACACACACAATTTCTTACCTGCCATAAGCTTCCCAAGCCTGCTATTTTCATAAAAACCTTTCCAAGAGCTTCATTTCACCATAAAATAAAATCCATCCTTTCCGTTTCACAAAGCTGTCTGTTTAAGAGCCCTTGTAAAGCCATCCATTTAAGAGCCCAAATAGTCTTCATTCAAGTGCCATTCCCGCTCGCAAAAGCCGGAAATAACCATTTGATAGGTAGGCGAGCCCCAGCCAGAAATGCGAGCTCCCTGAGCTCAATTCCGACAAGCTGGTAGCCCTGACGGAGCTGACATCATCACGCACAAGATGATGTCAGCTCACGAAGTGAGCAAAAATTAAAAATATACGAAAATAAAATAAAAACATAAGAAAATAAATCGGAAATGAAGGGGTGGCACTCAGGAGTCGTGGCACCTATTAGTTGGACCCCAAAACTCGGTAAAAACCGAGTAATTTGGTACGGTTGGGAGGTATGGTATGCAGCATGTGGTTAAAATAAACAGGCCCAAGCACATGGCAGTAACTATAACCCCTGCAATATTTACTGGTAAACCACGTACCTTTCTAACAGATTTCGGAGTATGCACAATCTCAGTGAAGCACAAGGGTGAGTCAGCAAACAAGCATAAGAGTGAGGTCATATATTCACCTAGCCTCATAGTTAAGTGTTGTAATTGTGGTGGAAATCATGAACCCAAAAGAGAAACGTGCATAGCTTTTAGTCAGCAATACCACAGATGTAAAAAGTGGAATCGTTTTCAAAGATTGTGTAAATCAAAAGGGGTTCATTCTTTTATTAAAAGAGAATATTCCAAGAGACAAGTTGATCAATTAGAAAGCTGTAACCCTACTTTTTATGTTGATAGTTGTTGTGTACTCCATGAAGTTAAACCCAGAGGTCAGTCTAATTGTCAGGCCAGCCAGGAAAGTTCCAATAGTTATGCAGAATAGAGTCAAAGCTGAGCTAGATAAAATGGTGAACAAGGTGTAATTTGTCCAGTAGATGAACCAACTGAATGGGTATCGCCCATGGTTGCAGCTCATAAGAGAACATCAAATGATATCAGAATATGTATTAATCCACGAGATTTGAACAAAGCACTAAAAAGACCTCATCATCCAATGCCTACAGTCAAAGAAGTTGCTGCTGTCATGCCAAATGCCACTGTTCTGTCTGTCTTAAAGAGTTCATTTTGGCAAGTACTGCTTGACTGAAAATCCTCATTGCTGACTACTTTCAGTACTCCTCTTGGCAGGTACAGATTTTTGAGAATGCTATTTGGAATAAATTCTGCCAGTGAAGTCTTCCAGCATGCAATGGAGCAAATTGTTTTCTGGGTATCCGTGTGCTATTATAGTAGACAATATACTAGTAGAAGGTAATGGTGAAGCAGAGCATCATGGAATCCTCAAGAAAGTTCTGGAAAGAGCATGGAAAATGAATCTTAAGCTGAATACTCAGAAGTGCAAATTCATGCTATGAGAATTTACTTATGTTGGTCATTTATTTACCAGTTCAGGCTTATGACAAGATCCCTCCAAGTAAACAGCTATTCTTGAGATGCCAGCTCCAGACAATGTTCAAGCCTACAATGTTTTCTTGGCATGGTTAACTACCTAGGCAAGTTCATTCCAGACTTTTGAGCCAACTTTCAGCACTAGTTAGAGAGCTGACATGCAAAGATGTATCCTGGGCATGGTTAGAACAACACCAAAAATCATTTGATGTCCTGAAACAGAAAATTGCCAGTCTACCAACTCTCAGATACTATAATGTTCACAAACCAGTTACTCTTTCTTGTGATGCTTTGAAATTTGGTCTTGGTGCTGTCATTCTTCAAGAGGGTAGACCAGTAGCATATGCATCCAGAACTCTTACCCAAACTGAAATGCATTATTCTCAGATAGAGAAAGAACTCTTGGCAATTGTGCTTGCATGTTTGAAGTTCCATGATTATATTATGGTAGACCTATCCAGATTGAAATAGATCACCAACCTCTACTCACTATTTTGAGAAAGCCTATGCATACAGTTCCTGCCAGATTGCAATGCATGATGCTCAGATTGCAAAAGTATAATTTCCATCTTGTCTACACAAAAGGCAAACTTCTTTATCTTGCTGATACATTATTCAGATCACCCAGATATACCACTAAACAGCATGAAAATAAGAAATTTGATTTTGAAGTCATGGAAGTGAGAAAATTTCCTTCCACACATCTTGATGAACTTAGAAGTCATATAGTCACAGATCCAGTTCTTCAGAAGATCAACTACTTTATCAGTCGAGGATGGCCATCAAAACAATCTTGCTTACCAGTTGACCTGCAATCTTATTTTCCATACAGACATGAGATTTTGTCTGACAATGGTATCATCATGAAAGGTCCAAAAGTGATTGTTCCACAGTCCTTGCAACAAGAGTATATTACTATTTTGCATTGTGGCCACCCAAGACCAGATTCTACCAAAAGAAGGGTGAAAGGTTTAGCATTTTGGCCTTCTATGTCACAGGATACTGAGAGAGTACTTTCATCTTGTTCTGTATGTAATAGTACTAAGCTGCATTAACAGAAAGAACCACTTCAGCTAAACCAGATTCCTGAACTACCTAGGTAGCTACATACATTTTCAAGTGGAATGCTCAATATTACTTGGTGTTAGTAGACTCTTACTCAAATTGGTTTGAGATTGACCTACTTCCTAATCTAGCATCCAGTACTGTCATTACTAAGATGAAGTGTCATTTTGCAGTTCATGGAAGTCCACACAAAGTTATTTCTGACAATGGTACACACAGATTACAAGCCAAAAGTTCAAAAGATTTGCTGAAGAGTAAGACTTTACTCATGTTACCAGTAACCCTGATAATCTGCATTTAAATGGTTTGGCAGAACATGCAGTTCAAAGTGCGGAACAATTACTAGAGAAGTCAAAACAAGACAATATTGATGTTTTCTTGAATCTCTTGAATCTCAGAAATGTTCCTTGTGATAAACATCTTGGTTTACCTGCACAGAGACTTATGTCAAGAGAAACCAGAACCACATTACCTATCAGTAGCAAATTGTTGGTTCCATGTGTCAAGAGCAACAGGTCAGTGAAAGCCAATCTGTTGAAGAAGCACTTATCCCAGAAACCCTATTATGATAAGACCAGCAAACCGCTCAATCCATTACATGAATGAGAGATAGTGAGGATGCAGACATCCAAAGGTTTTGATTGGAGTTATGAGAAGTGTATGTCCAGAGCTGAGATCATATATCGTGGAATTGCAAGGAGCAGAATTTAGGTGGAATCGGAAACACTTGATCCTGGTGTCTGAGTCTGTATTGCAGTGTCATACTTGCAAGAAAGATTCTAAACCTCAGAGTGAGTTATCCAGCGTTTCAGTTCCAGACGACTTTCCAGTAAATATCCCTATTCCTGAGAAGAATCCCGAAACTCCAGAATTTGTTTGTTCAACAATGACTGTCCCTGTTGATAAACTCAGTTTTGATTGCTATGTCACTAGATCAGGTCATATTTCCAGACCATGTCCCAGATACACTGCAACTTGGACATAAGGACATTTGTGTTGTTTATTTCTTATTGTCTGTACAATTGCATGTCTCTTTTTCAAATGTCAGTATAACGTGGGCAATTCATTAAAGAGGGAGGATGTAGGTCAGTATGTATGTACACCTTTAAGAAGCTTTCTAGGGGCTTGCACACGTGTATAAATACAGAGCACATGCGAGCCTGACTGCCATTTTGTAGTAAGCTGTTGAGATGTAAGCATGTATGTCTATGTAGTCTGTCATTTAATCAGTTTGTTTATATTTTGTACTGCTGCTATCCATCCTATGTTTCTATGTAATAAAGCATATAAATTAAATATCCCACCTGTTCATCTTCACTTGTGAAGCAAGAAAAGCGACAATGACCATCTGCCTACTTCATTATTATTACTATTATTATTTCAGATACCATTCCAAATGAGAGCTTGGTTTCCATTTGCTGAGTTACAAAATCTTACCACTATAAATTACAATTATGCTTGCCGACTGATCTGCTTCTACTGTACGCTGAGATGTCATTTATTTGCTTATATAACTGTTGCATGGTGTCAGCTTTGTTTGAAACTGGGTGTATAACTAAAACAGGTGGGCAGTTCATCAGAATGTATATAGACCTGACCCATGTTCCACGAAGAGCTCCAAATAAACGTCTGCAGAAAAATACACAAGTAGTTCAAAGAAGTTTACAATTTATCTTACATTTGTGGAGTAGCATTTACTATACAATAAATTAAACAGTATGCCCAGTATCTCTCAACTCACATGACAGCACAGAGTTATACATCAAAGTAGATCCCCAACATGAATGCTAGATAACCCCCCCTTTTTTGTCTTGTCCCACCTACAAGTTTGATTTTCTCACAACTCACTGATGGCTAAAGGTGGTCAGTAATGCCAGGTTTTAGAGTTTCCAACTTCTTATTGTGTAGACAATGCACACTGATGCAGTGACTGTGGTCCAATTAACTTTGACATGCATTACACTGATATTTCTAAATTCTCCAGATTATGTCTTTAATCTCTCCATTAAGTTTGGCTTTGCCCAGAATTCTTAAACCAACAAGTTGAGAGATATGCTGCAACTTACTACATCAAGACACAGAGGACATTATATATGTAAAAATAAAAACTGAAAAATAACTATAAAGAAATGAAGAACGTAGCCCACAGTGATTTCTTAAGCTTTCGTCCCTTTAATCAGTTCATAGGTTCATAGGTTCATAGGTTCATACTAGGCTATCTGCCCAAGGGCATTTATAAGCCTAGCCCATAGTTATGTGGCTTTCGCCACCCCTTTAGTTTGAATAAAAACTATGCCTATCATTTTGCTGTGCCTCTGTCAAGCAGTGACGCTGAAGTAATCCCTGGGGTATATCTGCAATCTCCCATCCATTGGTCAAGATTCCTCTTGAACAAGACCAGAGAGGTGCTCTGCCTCACATGTACCGGGATTTTGTTCCACAGCATAGGGAGTCTCTGGGTGATGAATCTGTCCCTCCAGCACGTTCTATTTATAACCGTGTCAAGGTTTAAGTCTCCGCCCTTGTGGTTCTGAGGGATCTAGATTTTTGAGGTGAAGCATATTCATCAAATCTGGGTTTGACATGGCCTTATATGTCAGGCACAGGTCACCTCTGAGCAAGCGGTATGAGACTGAATAGAGCTGGAGTTCTTTCAGTCGGGCAGCATAAGACATATTTTTGAGACCCTTTATCCTTTTGGTGAGGAACTTTTGGGGCCTTTCAAGCTGCAGCAGGTGTCTGGTCAGATACATTCCGAACGGGCATTGTACTCAATCATAGGTGTTATAACTGATGAGTTCACGGGGCCGATGACCTCCCTTGATCTAGATGTGAATCCCTTCATGATCAGGTGGGTGATATAGAAGGTTTTCCTAACTACTTTAGCAACATGAGTGTCAAACGAAAGGCTACTGTCAACCTGGGTCCCCAGATCTCTGATGACTTTTTCTGTGCTCAGTGGATTGCCACCTATATGGTAGCTAGGGGTAGCCTTGTTTTTCCCAAAGGGTATGACTATGCATTTTTTGGCGTTAAACTTCAGGCCATGGCTCTGGCACCAGTTATCCATTTCTGTGAGGCCCTTCTGGAGGATATCTGTGTCAGATGTGTTACTATGGCCCAGTTTGCAGTCATCTGCAAACTTTGTCAGCCATAACCCTCCTGTGTTTGCTTGTACTTCAGAAAAGTAGATGCCGAACAAGAGTGGACCCAGGACTGAGCCCTGTGGGACACCACTTGTGACAGGCTTTGAGTCTGACATGGCTCCAGCAACTCTGACCCTGTGGGTTCTGTCACTTAGCCAGTTTGCAACCCATCTTGTGATGTATGGGTTTACATTCAAGCTGATGAGTTTTTCGATGATACCTGAGTGGGGTATTGTGTCAAGGCCTTTGCCAGGTCGAGGTAGGCTGTATGGACTGCCTTTCCTCATCAATGGCCTTGGTGACTGTCTCAAAAGTCAACCAAGTTTAAGAGGCAGGATCTGCCTTTGACAAAGCCAAACTGAGTTGGATCCAAAGTCTGCAAGTTCCTATGTCTTTATTTATGAGTTCCATTATGATCCTCTCCATGGCTTTGCAGATAAGGCTTGTCAAGCTAATGGGGCGGTAATTTCCAGGGTCTGTGGAGGCACCGCCCTTATGAAGTGGGACCACAGTCGCCACTCCTTGGATCCTGAGGTGAGGCTAAGATTAAACAGCTGTCCTAACTGTGGGTTTAATTCCTCATTGAGTTCATGAAGCACACAGCCGGGGACACCATCCGTCCCATGGATGCTGTGTTTTTGCCTTAGTGAGGCAGTTCTCACCTGGGCGTTGGAGATGTTTGGGGCTACAATCCTCTGGAATAGATATCTCTCCTTTGGGGAGGGGAGAAGTTTGCACTGAACCTGTCAGCCAGTATGTTGGCAATGTGTGTAGGTTCAGTAATTTTCACATCATTTTGAACTAATTCTGAGCATATCTGGGAGTTTCCTCCTAGGTTTCTAACATAGCTAAAGAAGGCCTTATGATTCTCTTTAGAGTCCTTGGCGATTTTTCTCTCAAAATTTGCCTTGGATGATTTTATGAGAGCTCTTAGTTTTTTACTTATAATGATCAAAGGTGTCTTACCTTTCAAGGATTTTGCTCTATCTTGTAGTAGCTTCCTCCTTTTGTTGTAGAGCTTGTTTATGGCTGGGGTCCACCAGACTGGACGCTTGCCTTTGGTACAGAGAGTCTTAGTTATTTTTGGGATTGCCTGATCCATGCAGTCCTGTAGGTGCTGGTAGAAGGCATTTGTAAGTGATTCAGCGGTTTGAGTAATGTTTACCACTGGCTCAGGGGCCTTAAAGGAGACCACACTAGTTTTTAGAAGTGTGAAATCGGCTTTTGAGAAGTTTTTCACTGTGGTCTTTTTTGTTTCAGGTGGGGGCGGGATGAGGACCTCCAGCGAGATTAGTTTATGATCTGATCTCACCAGTGAGGGGTATACTTCCGGTGTTGAACATTTTGATCCCATGTTCGTGATGATGAGATCAAGTATGTTTTCTCCTCTTGTGGGGATGATGACTAGTTGTTCCATGGCATTTGAGTTTATGAACTCCAGGAATCTTTGGGTTAGAGTGTTCGGGCTTGAGTAGTGTTCCCAGTCTATATTAGGGTAGTTAAAGTCACCTAGTATGATGGTGTTTGGAGATACATTTATCCCCTCCAATGTTTTCAGGAAGGCCATGTGAGGTTCCTGAGTTTGAGAGGGTGGCCTGTAACATGCTAGAAATTGCAGAGCAGTCTTGCCTATGGTTAATTGCACCTGGATGGTCTCCGATGCATCATGCGTTGCCACCAACCTTGAGGTGTGGGTGTCCTTTATGAATATGGACACCCCCCCTCCTTTCTTGGTGTTGTCCGTATCGGAACATCTTCAGAATGGATCAAATGTCAAGTGGCAATGTATATAATAAACACATCATACTCATGAATATTTACATATAAACAAGTAAGCCAGTAGTAATAAACAATATCTTGTACAATAATGCATATGCATAAGGTAATACAGTAATGACAAAGCAAAAAAGCCATTAGTCAGACCCTTGAATGTATGTGAATAAATCTACTACAGTGAAAGTGTATATATATATATATATATATATATATATATATATATATATATATATATATATATATATATATATATATATATATGTGTGTGTGTGTGTGTGTGTCTAAAAATGGTTACAAAATAAACCAGTTATATAAACCCATCAACCACATAAAGAAAGGCCCTTTATAACAAAATATATATATGATTATTGGAACCACTTAAGGGCACATCTTAGATTAAGAGATTCATTCAGTCCAGGAAGAAATTCTGCCTTTAAACTTAACTGCCATTTAAATTCTTGGAGTTGTAATTTACAGTCAGCATCCCCGAAAAAAACATCAGTCTGTTCAAGTACCATAAACTTAAAAGCCCTGAAGCCATTACACAAAACATTGTGTTTACTAAGAGCATTTACGAGGTCTTTGTTCCTAATGGCACCACAGTGCTCTTTTATTCTGTCACTCAATCTCCGGACAGTTTTACCAACATAAAAATTAGAACATGTAGAACAGACTGCGCAGTATACCACCACGACAGAATTGCAATCAAATCTTTTGTCAATTGAGATTGTAATATTACAATGTGGAAATGTATAAATGTCACCTTTAAGAATGTATTTACAACACACACACTTTCCACATTCTTGCATACCCTTAGATGAATTGTCATAAAAAAACAGGTGCTAAACTGAATGGTTTATCATTTTTTTCAAAAAAAGATTTCAATGTTTTTGTCCTTTTGTACGCAAACATAGGTGCAGAACCTAAACTTGTTCTAATGTTTGGGTCACAAAGTAAAATTTTCCAGTTGTTCGATAAAACACTTCTCAGGTTGTATAAATCTCTACACAGGTAACGAAAAACTAAGAGTGTGGGAGGAATCCAAAACACCTTTGTGTGCAGTATGTGTAGGAGTAAATCCATGTGTAATGATTAGCTTAAAAATGTTGGGTCTATCAACCGTGATCTGAGTTCTAATCGAGTTAATAAAAGATAAAGGGTAGTTTTTCTGTGTAAATAACAGTGATAAAATATCACATTCTTTCTCGAATAATAAAAGAGCACTGTGGTGCCATTAGGAACAAAGACCTTGTAAATACTCTCAGTAAACACAGTGTTTTGTGTAATGGCTTCAGGGCTTTTAAGTTTATGGTACTTGAACAGACTGATGTTTTTTTCGGGGATGCTGACTGTAAATTACAACTCCAAGAATTGAAATGGCAGTTACGTTTAAAGGCAGAATTTCTTCCTGGACTGAATGAATCTCTTAATCTAAGATGTGCCCTTAAGTGGTTCCAATAATCATATGTATATTTTGTTATAAAGGGCCTTTCTTTATGTGGTTGATGGGTTTATATAACTGGTTTATTTTGTAACCATTTTTAGACATATATATATATATATATATATATATATATATATATATATATATATATATATATATATATATATATATATATATATATATATATATATATATATATATATATATATATATATATATATATATATATATATATATACATATACACTTTCACTGTAGTAGATTTATTCACATACATTCAAGGGTCTGACTAATGGCTTTTTTGCTTTGTCATTACTGTATTACCTTATGCATATGCATTATTGTACAAGATATTGTTTATTACTACTGGCTTACTTGTTTATATGTAAATATTCATGAGTATGATGTGTTTATTATATACATTGCCACTTGACATTTGATCCATTCTGAAGATGTTCCGCTACTGATTAAAGGGACGAAAGCTTAAGAAATCACCGTGGGCTACGTTCTTCATTTCTTTATAGTTATTTTTCAGTTTTTATTTTTTATCTGAAGTTTTATATGCATTTATTAAGGATTCTTCGTAAATCTTACTCGGTTTTATAAGTATATATATATATATATATATATATATATATATATATATATATATAAAACTGGGAAAAGCCAAAAGACAACAACAACATATATACATATATATATATATATATATATATATATATATATATATATATATATATATATATATATATATATATATATATATATATATATAGGTCCAAATGTTCGACGTTCATATGGCTGAGACCATATGATCGAACATTTGAATGTTCGAAAATGTGAAAAAATAAATAAATAAACAAAACAAAAAAACTAAACATTGCTAATGGGGGCAAGCTCCCCTGCACCTCCCCATAACCCTCCACTATTTAAATATACCAACTCCGAGATCGCACTACATTGCAGTAAAGGGAAATCTTTCTGTTCCACGCTCTATGGAGATCCCCATTCAAACCATTTGAACTTTTAGAAGTTTGATCATATGGTCTCGGCCATATGAAAGTCGAGCTTTTAAAAGTTCGACCATCTGAAGGGGACCCATATATATATATATATATATATATATATATATATATATATATATATATATATTGAATCTCTGTCAGAGGGGGTATTTTTTGCTGTTGAGGCCTTAACTCCCTTTGGACCCTGAGAAATAGTTTCAGGATCAGCAGCAGGGTTTCTAAATAAAAATGTATGTGAGTCAGGGACCCTGTAATATCTGTCAGGCTTACTGGGAGCCGGAGGTAAGGAGTCAGGGGTCAAGCTTGACTCCGAAAACACATCATCTACAATGTCTAAAACAGGGGGAATGGCTAAAGGCTTGTGCTGAGGGAGAAGAAGGAAATCCCTGAGCCTCTTTTTTGATTCTGAGAAGTCTTGACTCTCCCAGTGAAAATGCTTCCTCAAAGTATGCAAGGTTTCTCCAAATGAATAATCCTCAATATATATATATATATATATATAAATACTTTCAGGAACAACTATTTAGATTTTAGAAGTCAACATCCTACTTTTATGAAAGCCAATATTATTAAACATCAATATATTAGGCTTTCTAGAATTATTAGTGACAAAAATATTTTTTGGATGAATGTGATGTTTTAAAATAATGTTTTATACAAAGACAATGTCCAGAAAATCTCATAGATAAGTATATGAATGAAGTTATAGTGTGAAGATATTCAAAGTATCCACCAATTTTAAAACATGGATTTATAGTTAATAAACCTAAGGCCTTAGTCCAGTTCAACTATAGTTTTCTTTGCCTGTAAGTCATGACATGCCCACAATTCAGAGCATCATTAAGAGGAATTGGTGTATTATACAGGGGAATAAAGATCTTTTTAATGTAGTGGAGACCAGGCCACACTTTTGTTACAAAAAAAGACTCTCAAATCTGTTTTTCAAACTGGGATTCAAGGTGCTGTATCTATCAAGAATTGTAAAACAGGCATGTTTAAATGTAGTAAGTTTAAGATCTGTAAATACATTTTAGTTTGTACAAAGTTTTTATTCAGCATTGCAATTTTCTGGTCAAAGTCACTAGGCATTTTAATTGTCTAGAAATATTGTTTATTTAGGTGTATGTGGTACTTGTGAAGTGAACCAATATATATATATATATGTGTGTGTGTGTGTGTGTGTGTGTGTGTGTGTGTGTGTGTGTGTGTGTGTGTGTGTGTGTGTGTGTTTGTGTATATACACACACAAAACAGTCAATAATCAATAAAACATGCTTTACTTTACAATAAAGCCAGCTAAGTAGAAAACACTTTGTATACAGGTAATTTACAAAACATGATATATGTAAGAATTAACACAACATTATCTGCCTTGAAGTAAGCACTCATGGAAGTATTTCTAGATGCTGCTGAACTCTTTTCAGCAAGTCATTGATTCTTGTTCATCACTGTTTCTTTGTTGCTTAATTCCGCATTTCTTCTCCTGTTCATTCCTGTAGACAACTGCTTCTTCTATCCTTCCCTGTGTGCCTTCTTTGTTCTGCTTTGTCCTGCTCTGCTGTTGAAAAGAGATCATGCCTGGCTACCTGTGGCTTTTTATATTATTTTATATTCTTTCTGTACTTGCCCATCTATCTTTACAACCCCCCCCCCCTCCTCATCCTAACAGACTTCTTGCCTTCCTGACCCCCACCCCCATCTCAGGCATACTATTTTCCCCAAGGCAATATAGCTGTGTCTACAATTCCGTGACATGTTCTCAATTGTAATAGTCTGTTCAGTAGAGTTCTGTATCTGGCCCCAAAGTAAGTTTTTTTTTTTTAGGAGGCAAGCATGTCATTTAGTTTAAAGGCGTTAACATCATTACTATCACAATTGTGATATTCCACCCTTTTAAAACAAAATCCATTGTTGCAGTGATCATCTCTGGAATACCATGCTCTTAATTGTTTGGCAGCTGGACATGTAGAGGAATTTATGGCATTCACATGCTTTATTAGTAAGCAACTATCAAACTAAAAATGTTTTTCCAAGAAAATTTGCCAGGATAGCCCACATATAGACCATGGTTTTTCAGGTTATCCCCAAAATACTCAATCATTGACACCTAAGGCTAATTTTTAAAGGAACATTGCGAAATGTGGAATAAACTGTGATTCAGTTATGAAAGGCAGTCTTTCAGTGCATATTCATGAAGCTGCAGCAGAATTACCTCTTTGATAGTCCCGTGTCTACTTTGTTTGGTAGGCACCAGTGCACTGTTCATGGCATCTACCATCAGTCCCTGGTCTGTTCACATTTTTGAATGGGTAGCCAGTGAATTAATCAAAATACATTTATAATCACATACTCTAAGAAGTACTTTCCACTGCTGTGATACTTGAATTCCATATGTGAACCAGTTTCCTTCAATGAAAGGAAATAATCAGTGGTGTGCCATCTCAGTCTGTGTGTATGACTAAAAACCTGATACAAATATGTATGACATTCTGTATTTGAATAAAATGTACATAACTGTCCAGCTGTATTTTCATAGCAAGTCTGCATATGAGACATGAACCAGGTAATTTTATGATACCAATACCCATTCCATATAAAAGCACAGTTTATATACCACCAAAGCATCACCAGACAAACTCATGAAATTAGGAATAAATCCCTATGTCACCTCCTGGATAGTCAGCTAGCAGATAGAACCTAAGATGTTAGATTAGAGGTGTCGATTTCCAAAAAGAGACCAGTCACTAGTGGAGCCCTCAAGGCTCACTGCTGGGGACTATTCCTTTTTGCTGTCTACTTATCTGAAGTCAAGGGTCTCTGGCTGATTGAGTTTGCAGATGACTGCAAACTAGGCACACTCATAGATTCTCCCAAGAACACAAATACCCTCCAATAAGCCCTGACACAGACTAATAGCTGGTGCCAGAACCATGCTCTAAAACTCAATCCCAATAAATGCATAATAGTATCCTTTGGAAGACTGCTATCCCTGGAAACAACCACATTAATAATACATACACCCATAAGAGCTGACCCAGAGGTCAAGGATTTGCGAGCACAAGTAGACAGTAACCTGGCCTTTGACCATCATGTAGCTATGATGCACAACTTATAAGGAAGGGAATTGTTGCAAAAGAGAGTAAAATCCCATGAGTGGAGGAGCTCCCTGGTCAGTCTCAGTAAGAAGCTGAGATCCCTTATAAGATCCTCCAAAGCTAGCTAAGAAAACAAAATTTCCACTAAATCCAAGGACAACCACAAAGCATCCTATAGCTATGTCAAGAATCTAGATGGCAACACCCAGATCTGCTCTGAGTTACAGCACAAAGGCACGAAAATTACAGAACCAACTGATATTGCCAACATCCTGGCAGATCGGTTCAGTGCTAACTTTACCCCCCCTCTCACCCCCTAAAGGGCCCATATCTATACAGGAAGAATGCAAAGTCCCTGTCATCACAACTTTGCAGGTAAAAGCTGCACTCTCTAAAGCCAAAAACACAGCAACCATGGGACCGGACAACATCCCAGGCTGCATTTTACACGAACTTCAGAACGAACTGGCTCCCCACTTACCATGTTCAATAATAGCCTCACATCAGGCTTTGTGCCCACTGAATGGCGCACAGCAACAGTTAACCCACTCCACAACGGGGGAGCCACCACTGATCCCGGGAACTATCGACCTATTAGCCTGATGAGCCTGGTCTGCAAGGCCATGGAACATATCATCATGGAACTCATAAACAAAGACATTGGCAACCTCCAAACTCTGGATCCCACCCAGTTCGGGTTTGTGAAAGGCAGATCATGCCTCCTGAACCTAATCGACTTCTTTGAGGAAGTCACCAAAGCCATGGATAATGGTAAGGTGGTTCACACAACCTATCTTGACCTCGCCAAAGCTTTCAACACCATCCCCCATTCTGGAATTATAGGTAAACTCACTAATCTAGGTATAAATCCCTACATCACAAGATGAGTTGCCAACTGGCTCACTGACAGAACCTACACTGTAAAAGTTGCAGACTCCAAATCTGACCTCACAGCAGTGACAAGTAGAGTACCACAGGGTTCCGTCCTGGGACCTCTCCTGTTTGGTATCTACTTCTCTGAAGTACAGACTAACACAGAAGGCCTCTGGCTAATGAAGTCTGCAGATGACTGCAAACTAGGAGCCATAGTCAAGTCCCCAAATGATGTGGACATCCTACAGAAGTGCCTCACTGAGACAGATGCCTGGTGTCAGAGCCATGGCCTCAAGCTCAATGGCAAAAAGTGCAGTGTCATCCCCTTTGGTAAAAACTCTGTACCCATGAACTACCACATAGGCAGCAATCTACTTAACACCAAATGCGTGATAAGAGACCTTGGGACCCAGGTGGACAGTAGTCTCTCCTTTGATAGTCACATCGCCACAGTAGTCAGGAAGTCCTTCTACGTGGCACACCTCATCATAAAAGGGTTCTCATCCAGGAAAAAAGAGGTCATTGTTCCCCTCTACTCATCACTCATAAGACCCATTATAGAGTACAATGCCCCTTTTGGAATGTACCTCACAAGACATCTGCAGCAGCTGGAAAGGCCACAGAAGTACCTCACAAAGAGGATTACTGGCCTCAAACAAATGCCCTACACCGACTGCCTCAAACAACTCCAGCTTTACTCCGTAGCATATCGCCTACTCTGAGGTGATCGCTGCCTAACATATGAATCTATGTCAAACCTAGAGCTGTTGGACATGCTACACCTAAAGAAATCCCAATCTCTCTGAGCTACACGCTCTAGGGACCTAAACCTTGTCACCACAATAAACAGGAAATGCTGGAGGGATAGATTCCTATCCCAGAGACTTCCTATACTCTGAAACAAGCTACCCATCTATGTCAAGCAAAGTTCTTCATTAGCACTCTTCAAGAAAAATCTTGATGAGTGGATGGGAAATAGGAAATACACCCCGGGGATCACTTCTGTGTCTCTGCTGGACAGTAGCACAGGAAAATAACTTTCTTGTGGGACATAAGCTATGGAACCTTGCTGGCTAGGCTTGCATAGGCCCTTGGGCCGATAGCCTAGTACCTACCTATGAATCTATAGGAGGTTACTAGGTTAATGACCCTAGGGCCCTTACAAGCCTAGCCAAGTTTTACCCTTATTTCCAAAATCAGCACCTATCACCCCTGTCCAAGAGGGACGTAGATGGAACCCCTGGAGTGAACTTAGAGTTACCCATTCAATCATGCAGACTGCATTTGAAGAGGGCCAGTGAGGTGCTCTGCTTGACATAAAGTGGGAGTCTGTTCCAAAGGTGTGGTAACCTCTGGCAAACAAATCTGCCCCTCCAGCATGTTCTATTAATGTCACATATCAGGTTAAGGTCTTTAGAGCAAGCAACTCGTGTACCATTTGACTTACAGATATGCAGCATTTCCAATAAAGCAGGGTCAAACATTGCCTTATATGCAAGGCAGAGATTGCCTCTGAGCAGTCTGTATGAAACAGAATAAAGTGACCCAAGGATGTCATTGTTCTGCTGTACCTGGCCCTCATCAGACTAATAATCGAGTATAAAGCTCCCTTTGGTATGTACCTGACTAGGTATATGCAACAACTGGAGTGTCCACAGAGGTTATTCATACAAAGAATGCAGGTGTAAGCAACACACCCTATGCAAATTGGCATAAACCCTATCCTGTACGCCATCTCCTACAGAGTGCTAAGGGGCACTCTATGCCTGGTCTACAAATCATCCTCTGATCCCACTCTGTTGTACCTGTTGCACAGCTGCAAAACAAATAGCACCAGAATTACCTAATCTAGGGACCTAAACCTGAAAATGCAACATAAATAAGACAGGTATGTCTCTCAAAGACTACCCCTTTTCTGGAACAGGCTTCCCATCCATCTGAAGCAGAGTTATTCCCTAACCCAATTAAAGCATAATTTGGACCAAAAGATAGGGAGATATAAATGTACCCCTAGTCTGGCACCTACGTCTCTAGCAGACAGAGGAAGCCTGTAAATGCTTGACCATCCATGCTCAAGCCTGCCTACACCCCTTAAAATAACCATAGAGTATTAAAACTTATCAGATACATTTAGGAAGCATGATTAGGCTTACAAAGGCCCCATGGAGGTCATTTGCCTAGTAATCACCTATAAACCAATGGTGGGCATAAGCTGGCACAATCAAAGGGTATGGTGTGTGCTGGATACAAGGAATATAACTAGTGAATCCCCTACACCATAGACACAGCCTGTATACTTACAGACATCCAGGATACACACTCCACACAAGGAAAACGGGTTAATGGGATACTGTCACTCAGAAGTACACCACCCTTTTTTGACACATGCCAGGATCTTCCACTGGCAACATTGGGCAGGGGAAAATACACAGGAGGGAGTGATGGATCTCAGTGAATACATAGTTACTGTCCTCCCCGCTGAAGTTGGGAGTGCCAATGGCCAAAACCCAAAGTATGTGCAGGACCATCATGGAGGCATAGGCTAGTACCACCACAGACATGGCAGAGAAGGTCAGGCGAATGTATGGTACATGAGATTACCTTCACAAGGGCAAGTCATGCATCTGTGATTGTTTTGAGTGACTAAACCACCTCCTGTAATGTGACTGTGCCTACAGTGGATGAGGCACTATCTGTGAAGCCATTCCACCCATACATCTACAGAGAATGGTCTTTATGGAAATGGATGAGGTAGACCACACTACATCTGTTGTGGAGATGTCTACACTTAGGTGAGGACATCCCCAGGGTTGTAGCAGTCATGGCACTTGCATGCCATACAACATGCCAAGATCTATTCTGGGTTGTAATATAACCAGTGCTACTCTTGGCACAGTCAGCACCTATGGGTAGCTGTGTGCATAGAATGGTCAGCTCTCTACCATACATGCCCTGGACCTGTTCAGTAGAGAGAAATGCAGTGCTGCAACTACTGCTGAGGCACTGTTTCAGCAGGTACACATTCACATCACCAGTGCCCACAGTGCATCACAGATACACTTTCTGACACAGGGCCTTTTGCAGCACTTTTCCCTTTAAGCTCCCCAAATCCCAGCCCATAGACACAACTGTATTCATTCTCTTACTTGCCCTCTACACACACACACACACACACACATACACACACACACACACACACACACACACACACACACACACACACACACACACACACACACACACACACACACACACACAGAAACATACGCACACAAGCACACACACACACACACACACACACACACACACACACACACACCTCAGGCTTTCACACATGTGCTTCCTCACCCACCTGTAAAGATGATAACTGTGACCTACCTTTTGTATGTTTTGCATGCATCAGTTTTAATATAATGTAATGCATCTGCTTTACTCTGTTTTACCAGGGGCTGAAGCTATGTGCAGGCCACTGCCTCTTTACTAGTGTCACAGCATACTGTGCCCGCCTCCATCTCACATGTTCATTCCCTGCTGCTGGCTCCTCCCATGACTCCCCATCTGTCTCTGTCTCTGCTGCCTGGTGTCTTTCTCCTGCATGTGATCCCCTTGCTATTTCTGATTCCTCAATATCATATTGGAGCTTCTCTCCCTGGGCATCTGCTGAAAAAGGACATGCGTCCAGTCAGACTTTCCCGGTAAACAAATGTAAAATAAATAAATAAACATTGTGTAATATTGCACATTATGTAAAGATTTTTGCACAGATGCCATCAAAATGCAGGACAACACTAGATGGATCCAGACAGCAAAACCTTGCCTTCAGCACCCCGAACACAAACTCAGTAATACTCCTTGTTTGGGAAAGGGCACAACTGTGCACCTGCTGTAGATATCAAATGTATGTCATGCAGCAGGGCTCCAGGGTACATCTGACATCACAAATAAGATGGTCCAAGGGGAACTGTCCCTTGCAAAATAGTGGTACAGATCACAGGTGTGCCATAAGTGGGAGTCCTGTGAACTGCCTAGGTGATCTGTACTCGCACTGTAGATAATATTCTGTACATTACAGACTACCTAGCAGTTAATGGAGTGATGCTATTTTTGGTTTATGTACCTCCTTCTCAGTTCACTAGGTTGGGCTTTTATTTCAGTATGGGTGCAGTCTATGGCTTTCAGAACCTCAGGGAAATGGTCTACATCACAGAAGTTTTGAATGGTGTTTCCTCTTTCCTCTGTGGTACATGGAAACCACACCTGCTCCACAACATGCTGCAGTATTGCACTGAGAAACTGGTGGAGTATTCTTAAGGCACATGCCTGAAACACCCTCACTGTTTCTTCAGTGGTTCTATGGGAGGTCTCTGTAGCTAGTATACATAAAGCCATGCATACCTTGGTGTCCACTGATGCAGGTACTTCACTACTGTATGGAGGCCTACACATGTTCAGTATATCCTGCATTTTCTCCTTACCCACATGGTAGTGGTCCACAATGTCAGTGATATGGAATGCATGAAACATTTAGTATGGCTGGATGACACAGCACCTGTCACACACTGCTGTGACTAATGGTAGCAATAAGACTTTGTTAGAAATACACATTTACCAATGTGGTGGCAACTGCTAATATTTTTTTTCACAATTTCCTCAGCAAGAAAACAGGGAATCAGTGGCATTCAATTCCATGGTGTGTATAGCTTAAGAGCATGGCATGTATATGTTTCTGAATCATTCTGCTGTCTTCATTATCCTCATTTTCATGTATTAAGCCATTCATTTTAATAACATTGCTCATTACTATCTCATTATATGTTCATTAGTATATGCAGTACCATATTTACAACTAGCAGTTGTGTGTGTCTTTGAGGATGCTCATCGAGCAAATTCACTTAAGGCAATGCAGCTAAATTTTCTGAATCCCACTGAAAGACTGCGGTGGTGGTGCTGGCGGTAGCATTGTTGCCTCACAGTAAGACGTTGTCCTGTTCGATTCTCAGCTAGAGCATCTTCTGTGTGGAGACATGCGTGAATGGGCGTACCTTTGTTGAAGGTTGTGCATCAGGGTCGGCAACTTGGCACGTAAAAATCTACTGCCAATCATTAGCGGACCAGAGTTCTGCTGTGGCGAACCCTAACCGGGAAAAGCCAAAAGACACAACAACTGAAAGTGTCTAATTAAGGTGAGACTTTTAAAAATTAACACTTTAAGTTGTCATTTTTAAATAAGAAACATCTTTGTTAAATTAACACTTATGACATAGGCAATCATACATTCATATAAATGAAAACAAAGCATATTGACAAATTTCCAGTTGCAAACATTGTACATCACTTAAAATCTATCCAGTCATTGTCAGTGAAACATTACAAAGCTTATTCAATTCCTGTCCCCCCTAAAACATCATTCTTCCTTCAAAACATTATTCTACCTATATTGTTCTCACAAGTCCCATGTTTTTCTATGTAATTTGTTCCTATCCTTTTCTAAAGATACCACCTCCAGTTGTTTTATCTCTGTTACTATATCCACTACTTTTAGTATAGCTGGTTTAGACTTTGATGTCCATTTTCTAGTAATTGCTTTTTTTTTGGCAGCCACCAAAATTAAACTCAACAAGGTCTTACTATGTCTAGGCAATTCCAATTCTGCATCATAGCTCAAAAAATTATTTTCTTAGTTACACCAATTTCCTCACCCAGTATTTCTGTTAGAGCAGTCTGCAAGGAAATGTTAAAATCATTATAAATTAAAACCTTAATATTTTTCAGTATCTTAAGAAATGAAGAGTGGGAATCCTGGGACATGGTGGGGGATCTGTAACAAGATACAACCTGGAATGCAGTCTTGCCCAAGGTTAGTTCCACTTGGATAATTTCGGATGCATTATGTTGAGCAACTAGCCCCGCCTTCAGTGTTTCAGTCCAGGTTAGGTGGACAAAAGGTGTGGTATGAAATTATAGCCTGGTAATGCAGGGGTGCTCTCTGGAGCCTTGAACCAGGTCTCTGTCATTGTGCAGATGTCGATGTTCTCCATTTTAAGGAGTGCCTCGAGTAGCATTACCCTCAGAGTTTACTTGCTTGTACCTGTTACAGTAGTGAATTTAGCATTTGAACCTTGCCTAAAACAGGCTCTATAGGGGTGGCAAGAGCCTTAGCCAGTATCCAAAATCCCAGGGGTGACAGGTGTAGGCCATCTCTGGCAAAGCATTGTGGTCTGTCGACCATGTCATCCCAGGCAGACAGATACTGGATCCCCTTAGAATGACACCAGAAGTTTAGCCAATTGTTGAAGTCAATCATTTTGTCCTTGTAATGTGGTATCATTCTGGGTGATGGCAGGATGCTACTTAGGGCTAGGGTCATACCTGCTTGGGCTACAAGATCAGAGAGCTCCTCCATGTCTCTTTTCCTGTAGTCCATGTCCAGTTTCTTTTGTTTTTTTGGCACATTCAGTTGCTGCCTGATTATTATCTACTTCTGGTCTGATTTCTGTTCCTGCTTGACACTGATATGTTTCTGCTAGACTAAGCAGAGAAGTCATCTTAGACTTATTCTCTTCATGTTTCAAAACTTTCACTGTGTTTGGTTCTTATGAGGTCAACAGATATATGTGCTGTCCCATGATTCAGATCTATACAGGTAATCATTTTCAAGGAGGCCCATACCTCTTTGGAACAGGGAATATATAATCTTGGTATACACTGATATTTATAAATTATTTGGTGAGCATGAAGCATCCTTCTTGTTTTCCAGTCTACTCTATCCAACATGTTTTGGGGACAGTCAGTCATTCCAAAACTGTAAGTTAGGACAGGAAGAGCAAATTGGATTATAGCTTGAATTTTGTTTGTAGATGTCAACGCTGTTTTCAGGATTAATTTAAGTTTTCTAAAGTATTCTTTACTAAGTTTTATTCACATTTGTTCATGTTTTATTGTTGATTCTTTATCAAGTCCCAAATATTTGTACACTCCCTCTTGCTCAAGTTCTTTTATGTCACATTATTGTCCCAAATTGGTATTGTCTTGGTGCTGCAATTTTCCTGCTTTAAAGGTTGCTTTTGCACATTTATCAAGATCAAATGACATTCTTATATCATCTGAAAAAGTTTTGACAACTTGCAGTTGTGCTTTCAGTTCCTCATCTGATGAGCTATACAGTTTTAAATCATCGACAAAGAGAAGATTAGAAGTCTTACACTTTGTTGTTTTCTGGGAGCCAAATTATAGCCATGGCCTAAGTTGTTAAGTAGACAACTTAATGGGTTAAGCACAAGACAGTATAGCAGCTGTGTCAGGGAGTCATCCTGGAATAACCCCCTTTGAATTTTTATCCCTGAAATAATAATTTGTCCTTTATCTTGTCTTAATCACAAAGTGGTCTGCCATTGTTTCATGGTCACTGTAATGTAGTCGATCAGTGTAGTGTGTACCTTATACATTTTAAGCACTCTTTCATCCATGAATGTGGGATACTATCAAATGCTTTTTTGTAGTCAATCCATGCCATACTTTGATTCTTCCCCTTTTTAGTTCTCCACTATGACTTTATTTAACAACAAATAATCCTTGTTTTCTTCTAAATAACTATAAACTCTTTCGGCATCAATTCCAGTGTATAGTTTATATGTCTTCAGAAGACATGTTATTGGTCTATAACTGTTAGGGTAGCTTGCAGGTTCACTCTTAAGTAGGAGCATTGTTTTTCCTGTTGTTAGCCAGGTTGGCATCTGTTCGAGGTGTGCATATAAATAGTTCTTACTCATGGCTAAATCTTCGTGCAAAGATGTTAATACTTTTAACCAGATGTTAGGCACTGCATTTGGGCCTGGGGTTTTCCAATTAGAGGCTTTTCTTAACTTTGTTTCAATCTCTCTGGCTGTTACTTCATCCCATTTCATATCTTGTACCTTTAAACTTCTTATTCTTTCTTTTACTTCTTCTATCTATTTAGCATCTCTGTTACATTCCACAGGATCTTCATAAATAGGTCTCCAAAATGTATCTATTTCTTTTTTTTGGTGGTCTTTCAATTCCTTTTACCTTGTTTTCCAGTTCTCTATAAAACATTTGCTTATTTTGTATTTTTCTGTTATATTTATCTATCTTCTAAGTTTTTCCACCTGTGCTGAGATTTTTAATTTGGTATTTGTAATAGTGCATGATAGAGCCTAATCTGTATTAATAGTGCACATTTCTTTTATCATGTTTATTTTTCTAAGTATTTTTGTTGATCCGTTCCCTCTTCTATACTCTTCTAACAGTGACACTTCTTGTCTTCATTGCTTTATAGTATTCACTATTCGATAGTTCATGACAATATTCAATTTCTCCCCTTCCTTTCCCTCGCTACTCTGTGTTTTTGTGGTAGAACTTTATCAGTTATTAATTTACCTGCACAATAATATATCCTGTTTACTTTTGTTGTATTGCAGGTATTTATATGGACAGTCCTAATTACTGTATTACTGTATTCATTTCTTTTATCAAACTTCTGACTTTTTGGGTTTTATTGACCTTCTGCAGTCTATTTATTTAATTGATCTTAATATGTCTATCTATCTTTATTAACTCAAGCAACTCTTCTGTAATATTCTGCATGGTTCTTGTTACTCTCCTTATGGATATGCATCCAAAATCCCAGTCTCTATTTGTTTCTTGAACCTCCCCAGTTTCATCATCATCCATTTCCACTTTGAATTATAGCATTTTGCTGTGCTATGTATATGAGCCTTAACTATGTAGCACTGAAATACCCTTTCAAATCAAGTAATCCCAAACCACCTTGTTCTATTGGCAGGATCAACTTATCCCACATGACTCTTGCCCTCTTCCCCTCCCAGATAAAATCCTTAATCTCTTTATTAAATTCTATCCAAAACTTCTTCTCTGGGTGATAGAAACATGCCTGACTTCTGTATAAAACTAAAGCGACTAAAAACATTTTCACTGCTTTTATCTTTCTATCCTTACCCATAAAAGAGAGATTCCAATTTATCAGTTTTTGTATTATATTTTGTTTAGTCTGTTCCTCATATCCTTAGCTGAAACAATGAGTAAAGATGTCATACAAGAAAAAAAAACAATCATTAAAAACCAAAAGAAAAATCTAGCAAGGCGATTCCTTAACTCTCTTGTATTAGAGACAACATGGGATATATGCAAAGGACATCAGGTGTTTCAGCTCTATGGCAATTCTGAATGTCTATGACCTTTTTTCTTTTAAAGCCTATTTATAGACAAATTCAGGCCTATAAAGCCGTACCCCAGTAGCTGTGGACATGCATGTCTCAGCCTTCCTATGGTATCAACAGCACAGCATAAGTGGAATGTTTGGCTAGCCATTAGAAACACAGGGTTGTCGTACCCTGCTGATATCCATAATCATTAGAGTGTCTGCAAAATATCCCAAATGACAAACTAGAACAATGAGTGAAATGGTCACACAGAAAAACCAATCAGTAGAAACCAAAAGAAAACTCTAACAAGGCTAGACTTTCCACTGTGTGATTCCTTAAACCTCTTGTATTAGAGGCAACATAGGATATATGCAAATAACCTTGTAAGGACATCAGGTGTTTTTTCTTTTGGTATTTACATATCCTTAGCTGCTATAACAGAATCCTTCTTAATCCATATTCCCAAGTACTTCATTTTATCATGTCCCCATAAATATGGCTATTGCTGAACCAGTTTATATGTGGGTACATAGTTTACAGCTATTGCCTTTGTTTTATCTTCACTAATTTTGTGCCCCATAAAGACTTGAAACTCTCTCAGAATGTTCCAAAACACTGAAATGTCCCTTTATGGTTCCATTAAGGATAAAATATCATCTGCAAATAATGCCACCTTTTCTTGATTACCATACCAATTATATCCTTGAATTTCTGAGTCCCTTATTTTCTTTACCAATAGTTTTAAATATAATGCACATAACAAAGGGGAAAGAAGACAGAATTTATCAGAGAAAAACCCACCAACTTTAATTTTTGCCTCTGATCCCGAATATATCCTCCTAATCAACCTTCAGATTTTATCAGGGAATGCAAATGCTTCAATTGCCGTAGTCATAAAATCCCAGCTTACTCTGTCAACTGCTTTCTCTGCAACAAGACCCACCAACAGCAGTGGTATTTTCTTACATTCTGCTTTCCTCTGGATCATCATTGTTCTATTAATGTTGTCAAATGTTTGCCTCTCCTACACAAAACCACATTGATCAATGTCTATCAATTTTGGCATCACGTTTGTCATACTGCCTTTTAGCCATTATAGACATAAACACTTTATAATCATGGTTTAGAATTAAAATGGGTCTATATGAAGCTGGATCTGATGGGTCTTTACCATCTTTAGGCATTACAGCCACCATCACTTTTTTTCGATGATGTTGGTGCTTCTTGACATATTTAATTCTTCCACAAACATTTCTATTTGTACTTTTTTCTTGATTTCCACAATTCTATGCTTTATACAGATTTTCATAAAATTTCCAAAATATTTCTAATATCTCTACAGGATCCCTGGCTATTTTCCTTGTTATAGACTCCCTAAGTTGCCATCAGCCATTGTGCTCTGGAGTTATTATCAAAAAGCAGTTGCTTGACAGAAATCTTTCTAAACTCATGCATATTATCAAGGTAGTCTTTTATTTTCTCTTTAGCACTCCGTAACTGAGCCTCTTTTTGTTCTGTGAGATTCCCCCTATTCTGCAACACATTAACCTTTGCCAGTCCCTCTAAATAATTCTTGTTGCTTCTTAACCTTTTTTTATTTTATTTCCACCATATTTTTAAACTCCACTTTAACTTTATTCTGCTGCCTAGCTATATTTTTCAGAAGAAATTTCTATGTTCTCTAACAACTCCAGAATAATTTCCACTACCCATTCCTTAAATTTCTATCTTTTCACCAAATAGGTGGGGAAGTGCCAGTGTTTCATTTTTATTTCATTACCCTGTATTTTAATTTTAGTTATTATTAGCTCATGATCCAAAATAGTTATTGGATGTGTAAAACCAACGTTCCTGTGAAATATAATTTCTGTCTTGCCTAGCTCAAGTTTTGTTAATTAGGAAATAATATGTAAATTCTCTCTGAACTCCTTCTACTGAATTCACATCTTTCATACCAAATATTTTCATAACTTTATTCAAAGATCCACCCTCTTTTATTATATTTTCCATTCTAGGCCCCCCAGTGCATCCTCACTGTTGAAAATCAAATTCTAGTCCCCACCTATAAGTAATATTCCCCACTGAAAACTGACTGTCTCTCAGAATTTTCTTAAGCTCCACTATAGCAGTTTTAGGTGAATATAAATACATCCCAGCATATTCCTCCTCCCTTGCCAGTAGCCCCTTAGTACTACAAATCTACAATTATTGTCTGTTTGCATGTTCTATCCCTTTTGGACCTACACTCACAATTAATATAAACACTGTCTTTTTTCTTTGTCCCAGAAATTCCACTGAATAACCATCCTGAAATCCTTTCTTTATCAAATTCACATGCTAAGTTCTTTCCAAATGTGTCTCCTGTAGCATAGCTATTTGCAGTCTGCATTTTTAATATGGTTCACTACTCATTCTTTTTTGATATATCTGTGAGACCATTCACAATTAAAGATAATATGGAAAGTGTCATTATGACAAGAAGTTATTATTCCTACCTGTTATATATAATAGCTTTTTTTTCAATGTCTAGTTTCAGCTTTTGTGTTACATGCATAGACTGACATTTGGCAGGTTGATCTTTTATAAAGTTTCTTGTCATATCTATTTGAACCTATGCCATATTTTACAAAAGTTTTTGTTTTAATGAAAACCTTCAGACAAAAAATAAACACCCCCAGAACACCCCAAACACTATCAACGTAATACTAACTCACAAAATTATGTACATCTTCAAATAAAGTTTAACCTTCCTAATATGAACAATTGCCCAGACTGACAGCTACACTCACAGGCTTGAATTAACCTACAATGAAAGTTATCCATGTTAAAATGCATGATACACCCTGTGCTTCTTCTTCCAATAAGTGCTTTCTATTTTTGTCTTATCTTTATTCCTCTCTCAAATGTAGAAAACAACTTGAATGCTTTCTGAAAACATTATCTCCTAACAACTGAAATAAATAAGTATTCTACTGGATACAGCAGCTTGCATCTCACACATGCTTCTCATTTTTCCTGATTCCTGGAATAAATTTACTCCTCTTTTGCTGAGTATACAGTGAGTAATCATTTTCCAGAAACACTCTACTGTCTCTCACTTTTAGTATTTTATCCTTCTGCCACAGTTTTGTCAGAATCAACTCTTTCTGATGGTATGATTGTATCTTGACTATTAAAGGTCTAGTTTGCTTTCTTATGACTAGGTATGTGCCCTTTCAGTTAACAACTCCTTCTGTGGAATACCTATCTAGCTACTTATTTGTGCTTTTCTTAAAATCAATACAGTCTGTTCTTTCCAGTTTCTCTAGTACAGCAGACAATCTTAGTTTTTCCCTACATGCTCTGTCCTATAATTCTACCATTTGTAAACATATCTTCTTGAGCAGTCTCATACTCAACCAGCTTTTTCTTCATTTCAACCTCTGGTTTTTGCAGTTTTATTAGCTCCTCTCAATATCTATTTAGAGGTTGTTCCATTTTTCCACCCTTTTGTTATTTGAGTTGATATATTCATTCAGTGTTTCATTTATTTTAATCAGCTCTGAGCACATTTGACTTATTTTTTCCTCATGTCTTTCACCAAAGCTGAAGTGTGAACTGCTTTTTGTTGAACAGCTGCAGGACTTCTCAGCCATTTTATTTCTGTCTCCTTTTGTGACTGATTTTCTTTCAGGTTCTCTGAATTTCTTTTGTGTTGGAATCTAGGCAGTTACTGAAATTTACCCAAAAAGACAAATTCACTGGCTCTCTTTTTTGAGTTTCTGTTTTCACACCAGGAGAGCTGAAATTAAGCTTTTATTCAATGGTCAGCCATCTTGGAGGTCTCTGTAAGTTGACATTTTGGTTCACTTATATATATATTTTTTTTATTTATTAAAACAATGCTTAATTTCGTTGCAAATTAATGTATATTTATTGTTTTAAAACTAATATTTTAAGATAACAGTGGCTTTTCACAATGTTTCCTTTATTTATAACCTTATTATTAACTAATGATTTATTTTTAATATCTTTCATCACAATGCTTCACCACTGGCACATTTTATAATGTTTTAAGTGAATTTATTGAATGAGAATGTCAGATTACCATCTTTATTATTATTATTATTATTATTACTCATTTTTTACACATTCTTCTATTCTACTTTGACACCACTATTAAATAACTAAATAAAAAAAAAAAAACTCGAAGAAAAAAAGAAAAAGACTAAAGGTCTCAGTCAAAAAAATGACAATAATAACATGGATAGAAATATACATAATCTCAAAAGTAATTTCAATTTCTTTAAACCAGAAAAAAATATAAGAACACAGGGCACAGTTCATAAATTTTGCGTTATATAACTCATATTTGCAGTATAGTAGAATATCTGGTTAATCTTCTTTTAATTGACAATTTACATATTTAATATACAACTTCCATCATCTATCAGTTGAAAAAGATTTCCAACATTCAAGAATTAATCTCTTAGTTACTACTGATGCTAAAATGATTTAAGCCTTGAAGTGCTTTACTTCAGGATATACATCATCTAATAAAAACAATTCTGGAATAGACCAGATTATTATAACACGTGTCACGATTTGCAATATTTCACATGTATTTTTCCAATATTTTAATACCAGTTCACATAACCACCAACAATTAAATAAGTATGCTGTTTCTTTGCCACAAAGCCAACAAGCCAAAGAATTGATGTAATGCATTAAAAATAACCTATCGGTAAGAAATGTATACAGTACACAATTTTATATTGTACGGTTCCATTTCTAATAGACAGATGATTTTTTGAGATTTGTGTCAATTTAAGCCAATATTCTACTTTAAATCTTTTAGGGAGGTCACAGTGGTGCAGCAGTTAGTGCTGTCACCTCAAAGCAAGAGGCTCTCTAGTTCAATTCTCAGCTGGAGTGCCTTCTGTGGGGAGTCTGCATGTCCACCCTGTGGTTGCGTGGGTTTCTTCCAGGTGCTCCAATTTCCTCCCACATTCCAATGACATCCTGTAGGTGGACTGGACACTCTAAATTGGCCCTAGGTGTGAGTGTATGCATGTGTGTGCCTTCTGTGGAAGGTTGGGCACTGGGCTGGCATCTCAAAACTGTAAAACTCCACTGCCAATTGTTTTGCAGACCGTTGTTCCACTGTGGTGACCCCTAACCAGGAAAAGCAGAAAGAAGAAGAAGAAGATTCTACTTTAAATCATTTAGATAAGATAACTTAACATTTTGTTTTCCCTGGAAATATCTTAATTGGGTTATTTATAATCTGCATTTTATACATTTATATATTTTTTTTCATCTCCATGATACATTTTTTTTCTGGAATATTAACAAACCCCTTGAAATACTTTCAAAGTCATCACTTAACCTGTTTATAAAGTCAGATTTAATATTTTTTGTGACTTAAATTATAACCAAGTCAAATGACCCAGAATTGGAATCAGCCACCTTATTAATGGAAACAACAAGAAATAAGATGATTTTCCCAATGTAGTTTAACATACTGTATCAGGGATAAAGCCTGGGAAATTAATACCTACTAAGGTGAAATCAGAAGAGATTATAGAGGATAGTCTAAACTAAGGACATTTTGATTTTACAGTTTTAGACATAATTATCAGATAGACAGGGTTGTTACTATACTGGATACTAATAAAATTTGTGGTAGAATTAATTAGTACATAACATTTTAGCTTGTGTAACTCTAGTCCTCTGTAATTTTTCATTGCAGATAATACTTGCCAAGAAATTCTCCTAATTTCCTCTCCATAAAAAATACTATTTTTATCTGAATGTGTGATATCAATTGCTCCTTGGAAGTACCAAAATATTTTGTAATGGAAAAATTATTAAAGGTAGAATCATCATTTTTTTATAATATTAATTCTCACTTTTAATGCACAAGTAATATTTTCAATTGCATTGAGAAAATTTAAAATCTTCTGCAAATAAAAAGAGTATTATTTTAAATTTGTGTTTCAACATTTGCATTAATTGAAACTCCCAAAATTTACATCTTTAACTATAGTAATTTGATAAGGTAGTGTATTGTGACATGAGTAATTTACTGAGATTCTTTGATTTCCCCAAATTAATTATATCACAAATCAGATTTTTGCTTGTTCAAATTTTTTGTAATTTTAGTTATATTCTAATTAAACTTATCTGTAATTATCAGCAAAAACAAGTATAAATCATTCTTTCCTTATCATGGATGCTACTAAAATTTCCTCTTGAATCTTAAAAAGTACTGGATTTATTGCTATTACAAAAAGAGTTGCAGAGAAAAGGCAATCTTTCCTAATACAAAGTAACTCAAATATGGATAAAAATCTTACCATTTGTTTTAATATAAGCTTATGTCTGTGAAAAAAGGTTTTTAATAACTGTAATCAAAGATGAAAGTACTTCATAATATTTTAACACTGACCATAAAACTGTCTATTAATTATATCAAAAGCTTTGGTCACATCAAATTTAATCAAGTCCAATAAAACCTTATTTTGCTTTGACTGAATTAAAAGATTAATGTCGGACATTTCCTTTTTGGAAAAAAAGCCAAATTTCACGGGATGAAACATGTTATCGAAATTTGATAATTTAGAGTTAATTGATTTTGCTATTATTTTATAATCTGAATTTAAAATTGAGATTGGGTGGCAGTGCTCTGGCCTTAAACCATCTTTACCTTCCTTAAGTATTAACACCATTTCAGCAAGTTTCATTGAGTTAGGTGAATGTCATCCAGGAATTGTCATAAATTGAACTAATTTGAGCAGAAAAGATACAAGATCTTGTTAAAAGGTCTAATAGAATTTTGTTATAAAACTATCTGGTCTGGTTACTTTATATGTTTTTAAAATACTAATAGCATCCTTAATATCTTGCAGAAAATTTTCTGAAGTTTCTATTTGTATGGTTAAATTTTACTTCCAACTTAAAAAAATCTTTAATTTCATGCTCATTGTTTGATCAACCTCTTCTGAATAATTTGTGTAAATAATTATTTATAGTATTATCAATTTCATCTGACTTTTTTGTTAATTCTCCATATTCTTTCTACATCTGGAAAATAGCATTTATAGCTCTACTCATATGAATGTGTGATGCCAAACATCTTCCTACTATATCAAATTGAAAGTAATTATATTTAGAAGTGTCAGCTTTCAATGTCTGATCAAAAATGTTCTGATGATAACTAAGGAGCCCAACTCTTGTTTTCTATATAGGCAGATATTTATTGTAGTTGACAGCTAATAAGTCATATAATTTATTGGCTTGTTACTCAGTATCTAGTATATATATATATATTTTCTCTTGAAACAGAATTAATAAATGTTTCATGTAATTATATATAGTGGTCTTAAAGACATCCCATTTCCAATTTAATGAAACAGAAGTATTAAAGTTCTCAGTCCAATAATTGGTAATTTGAGTCAATATAAATAAATATATATATATATATATATATATATATATATATATATATATATATATATATACAAAAAACAATCGATGGTATGGAAGGTGAACCAAATCACGGAAAAGAGTCCAAATAAAAGTCCAGATATTTATTAGAGTAAAATGTGAGCGCTTTCGCGGACTACAAACCAGCTTCTTCAGACATTATTCCAACATTCAAAAGAGACTGTTTTATAGTAAAATCTGATACTAACATAGCAAATTAGTATCCAATTAATTAAACAGTAATCAACATTTAAAATGACAACACTATATAGAAAATGTTTGAAAATGTATGCATTAACTAGTCACTAAATATTCTAAAAGATGAAAGCATAAATAATAAAACATAATATATACTGCAACATTTAAAATAAATTCACTTATTAGGACTGAAACAAAACTAAAACACACTAAATCACATACAAAAGTCTAACCAAGTATTTGAACTAAAAGATCTTAACTAAGAAATCTCTAATTACCTAAGGGCTCTAGCTTTGAGTATTGGTTTCAAAGGGATATAAAATATATATATTTGGATTTAACTGCATCTTGATAATGGAGCTATGTAAAGCTTAACGATGAGACCAAGTAACTGTAAAACATCATATATATATATATATATATATATATATATATATATATGGGTCCCCTTCACTACACCGACATGCTAGAAGGCCGACACACTAGAGAAGCAGACAAAAAGACCGACGATGCAGATGATCGACAAGGTGAGAGCCCGACAGACGAAACACCGACACTGGCAACGTGGGAGCATGACTCGGTAAGTGTGCAATAGTGAGGGATTTAGTGTTAGGGAGCAGACAGGTAAGTGTGCGATAGTGAGGGACTGTAGTTTTAGGGGCGGGTTAAGTGAGTTAGGGTTAGGGTGTGGGTAGGGTGTGTGTGCGATAGTGACGGACTATATGTTTAAGGGTGGGTTAAGTGAGTTAGGGTTTGGGTGCAGGTAGGGTATGTGTGCGATAGTGACGGACTGTAGGTTTAGGGGTGGGTTAAGTGAGTTAGGGTTAGGGTGCGGGTAGGGTAAGTGTGCGGTTGTGTCGGACCTTAGGGTTAGGGTTTGGGTTAAGGTTAGTGCATGTATAGTTGTGTGTAATGTGTAGTTTACATTTTGTGTGTCGGTGTTTTGGGTGTTGGTGTTATGGTGTTCGGTTTTGTGAGTTGTCAGTATTGTGTGTTGTCAGTGTTTTGGGTGTCTGCTTTGTGGCATGTCGGTGTAGTTAAGGGGATCCATATATATATATATATATATATATATATATATATATATATATATATATATATATATATAGTTTACCTTTAAAAGGTTGAAAATCAACCTGCCAAACAGCCCTATGTGCAAACCGAAATGACGAAAATCATCATGCCGAACTGCACCAAAGTTCAAAAATCAGCGAATCAAAAAACAGATTCACTGATTTTCGAACTACAATTTTAAATACATATCGTAATGCAGGGGGGCAAGCCCCCCTGTACCCCCCACATCCCCCTACTTTCTTATTCTAACTCCAAGGTCACACTACAGTGGGAAAGGGTCCACTTCCCAATCCCCACTATAGTGCACTCTGCACCCAAAATGCCAAATCTGCAATGAGCGAATGTCAATGTGCATTCGCTCATTGCACATTCGATGCATTTTTTTCCGGTTGTCCGACAGCTTTTAAACTTACTTCCGTACAACTGTCTTTTGATAATGTGTGTTTCAAGCTTTCAAAGGTAAACCATATATATATATATATATATATATATATATATATATATATATATATATATATATATATATATAAAATCAGTTCTTGACCCTAATTTAGAGATACTTGTGTCAAAGATCTTTCCTGTGAGAAAGAAATCCTCCATGTATCATATTTTCCTTGTTTAAAAAAATTGTTCAACATGGATCCATACTTGTTCTTATATGAATACATATTAAATGGATAAGACTGATCTAAATCTGACCTTATAATAGTATTCCAATCACCACCACCACACCAGAATAAAAGAAGAGCTATTTAGCTCTTGCAACCCTTGTGAGATACTCACTAAAAAACATAATAATCTCTAAAGGGGGTGTATTTGGATCCTATTATTATAACATATTCACTTAATTTTGTAACTAAGTGTATTACTGCCCTTTAGACCCCAAATGAATCTGACCTAAATGCCACATGTGTTCTTTGTTTTACAAGTCACTACACCTCCTTTACTTGAAGAATCAGAATATACTTGCTTAAACCATTTATTTTTAGCTTTTATCTTGTCACATTGTTCATTAACCCAGTGAATCTCTTGTAATAAAAAAATAATTTCTTAATTTAATAAACTGTAACACATTCCTCATCTTCAAAAATCTATGTGCTCCATTTACATTAATTCAAAACAATTTAAGTAATGCCAATACTTGTAAGATAAAACAGCTTTACATACTTTGCTAGCATATAGGTAGGTCCCAAGGTGAGGCCACCTCACCTATGCAAATAAAGAGAGGTGTGCAGTAGAAAAATTACAAAAAAAAATTCCATTTGGGAAGTGATGCAGAATAATCTGTTTCTAGACAAGTCAGACATAGTTATAACAATCCCAGCACAGCTAACTCATGTTTCACTTCTGCTTCACTGGAAAATCATAAGGGAATATCTTTTCAGAAGACTTTTAATTTTGCTGGATGGATAAATACAGATTTAATGTTCTTTTTCCAGAGAGTAGCTCTTAAAGCAAAGGATTTTCTTTCTCTCATAAATTCAAAAGCCAAATCTGCAAAAATAAAAATATTCTGATCTTTGAATATAAAATTCTTCTTTCCTATAGCAGCAGGCAAAATCTATTCTTGATCTCCTGATTTAAAAAAAAAAAAACTTGACAATAATAGCACATGGCAAAAGCCTTCCACTCTAATCAGATTTTTTAACAAAAGTCCTATGAATTCTATCAAATTCAAATTTTTATTCTTGTTTATTTTCCAGTAAATTATTAAATATAGTGTGAATCACTGAATCCAGTCATTTCTGTTTATCCATTTATTCTGGCCGAACAAGTATTCTAAGATTTTTCCTTCTTGCCCATGACTCAAAATCTAAAAGTTATTTCTTAGGTTCATTGGTTCATAGGTAGGTGCTAGGCTATCAGCCCAAGGGCCTATACAAGCCTAGCCAAAAAGGTACCCTGGCTTTTGTCACACAAGAAAATTATTTTCCCTTGCCCCTGTTGAGCAGAGCCACAGAGGTGATTCCCGGGGTGAATTTCCTATTTCCCATCCAATCATCAAGATTTTTCTTGAAGAGTGCTAATGAGGAGCTTTGTTTGATATAGATAGGTAGTTTGTTCCAGAGTATGGCAAGTCTCTGGGACAGGAATCTATCCTTCCAGCATGTTCTGTTTATTGTGGTGACAAGGGTTAGGTCCCTAGAGCATGTAGCTCGGAGGGATTTGGATTTCTTTAAGTGGAGCATGTCCAACACCTCTGGGTTTAAAATAGCTTTGTATGTTAGGCACAGATTGCCTCTGAGTAGGCAATAAGCGACAGAGTAAAGCTGGAGTTTTTTCAGATGGTCTGCATAAGGCATCTGTTTGAGGCTGGTAATCCTCTTTGTGAGGTATTTGTGTGGCCTTTCCAGTTGTTGTAGATGTCTTGTGAGGTACATACCAAAAGGGGCGCTGTACTTTATAATAGTTTAATGAGTGACGAGTGGAGGGAAACAATTACCTCTTTTTTTCCTGGATGAGAAACCTTTTGTGATGAGGTGTGCCACATAGAAGGATTTCCTGACTACTGTGGCAATGTGATTATCAAAGGAGAGACTACTGTCCACCTGTGTCCCAAGGTCTCTTATCACACTTTTGGTGTTAAGTAAACTACACCAATGTGGTAGCTCATGGGTACAGAGTTTTTGCCAATTGGGGATGACAATACACTTTTTGGCATTGAGCTTGAGGCCATGGCTTTGACACCAGGCATCTGTCTCAGTGAGGCCCTTTTGTAGGATGTCCACATTGTTAGGAGTTTCAATTATGGCTCCTAGTTTGCTGTCATCTGCAAATTTCATTAGCCAAAGACATGCTCATACTTACAGATTCCATATTTTTAATAGTGTCTTTCATTTTATCTTGTTCAAAATTGAGTGACTGAATTTTTTCTTCCAAGTCGTTGGTTTGATTTGCTTCTTGTAAAAATGTAACAGACGTCTGAATCTTTAATACTTGATTAATTGTGAATTCTAATTTAATCAATTTCTCACAAAACAGTGAAAGTTTTACCAAATACAGCATCTGTTCTACCTTACATAACAATCTCGGGTTTTTAAAATAAATGTTGATCGTATATTATGTTACTTCTCCCATATCTTTCCCAAATTAAAGTCTTCTCAACAAATTTTGATCCATTTCTGTTTTCAAATAAATCATCTCCTGCCAGCACCTGAAATGAGTTGTTACACACTGAAAACATTTATGAGCCCTCACCAACAGTATCAGCATTTTCTTTTGCAGCTATTCCTTTATCTATAATAGGTTCTGGAATTACACTCTCATAAAGAGATTTAAATAAAGATTGCATAGCTTTGGGAGCCAGGTGCTTAGGAATCTTTGAATTTGCTGTAAGTTAAAGATTGTTGCATAGAGTATCACCATATTTTTTCCACTCTTTAGCTTCCCTATTACAAGTTTACTTTCTGAGCTAGAGAATAATTGACTGATAGTACACCTTCCACCTCAACAATCCCTCCTGTTGCCCAGAACGTAGCATGTTATGTCATGCTCATTCCTGACTCCTTCCACCTGTGAGACTGCCTTCATTGTACTTGTCCTGAAGAAGTCCTGTTTAAAACAAAAATTGAAAGCACTCATTCCTTTCCAGATGTTGATTTTAGTTAATGAATCTGCATTCTGCATTAGTGTGAAGGCTGGACTAGGCCAACAGGAAAATTAAGCAATGTTGTTGTTGTGCCTTTCAGCTTTTTCCCGGTTAGGGGTAACCACAGCGGAACTCTGGTCCGCTAATGATTGGCAGTTGATTTTTACGTACCAAGTTGCCAGCCCTGACGCACAATCTTCAACGAAGGTACGCCCATTCACACGTCTCCACGCAGAAGACGGTCTAACTGAGAGTGGAACCGGACAGCGTCTTACTGTGAGGTGACAATGCTACCGCAGTACCACCACCACGCCAGGAAAATTAAGCAATAAACACTAAAAAAGGAAAACAGAAGACAATATGAGAATAAAGTAATACCTGTATGTCTAAATTCTCTTCATGATCAGTATTTGTCATAAAAAGTGCTAGCAGCCTGTGGCCATTTCTTCTGCAGTTGCAATCAAGTGCAGTTAAGAATACCAGAAGAGACTTGTTACCATGGTATATTTTTGGGGAGAATGTTATATACCCTGTGAAAGTTTTATCTGTTAAGCAGTCCTAATATCTGCAGCATTGATCCTGCTGTTGTTGAGGATGAACCTTTATCAGATCTTGCCCATCTCCTCTGGGACCAGAAAGAGGTGACAGTAAGACCTACAACCCTTATTATGAAACAGGACAACATCTACAGCACCTCTGAGAGTTGGAGACTGGGCTCATCTCAAAAGTCCTACAGAGATAGACTGAGCTGCCAGTAGAACTCTTTTTTTAAAGCAGTATCCATGAGTTCTAAGATGTGACAAAGTAACTAAGTGTAAAATGCACTGGTTTGGTGGATATTTTTCCAGGCTGGTAAAAACTCAGAACTTCAGTTCATATGCAGTCCCAGAATAGAGTCAAGACTGCAGAGGTACAGCCAACAGGATTGTTCTCTTAGAAAATTAATCTGGCATCACTTTTGGGGTGTAAAAATCATATGATGTTTCATGCCTTCCCTGGATGATTAGGAGGCCTCTTTCTGTTTTGCCATGGCAAAGCTTAGAAGAGGAAGCGGAGGGAAGGAAGGAGGAAGGAAGGAAGGAAGGAAAGAAGGAAGGAGACTATAAAGGCTCTCTACAGAGGTGATAGCCTGTGTTCTCCAGAGAAAGTTGAATGGGTCTTCAGTAGCCTAGATGAATGGCAATTTCTCATGAAATAAATGCCCAGCATCTTGTTCCTAAGCTCCTCTTTCAAAAAGGACTAACTTACTAAAAAGGACTAAAAAAAAGCATGTTGTATCCTGTGTCTGTCTTTTTTTTCCGCCTCAATAACTAGGGTAGTCTTTTTTATATACTTTATTGTATTTTTATCTTTTTGTTTAAACTACCAAAGAAAATAAATTGTTTTTCTTTAATTAGTATTTTCTTTTCTCCCGGGCCTTCGCTGAAAATGGACATGTATCAACAAATGTAAAATAAATAAATAAAATAAATAAATACATGCCCACATGTGAAAGCAGACATCTGACACAGTGACTCATATTTCAAAGTTACAATACATGAAGGTCCACTGTACACACTATGCACAGATACTCTATCAGCTCCTCTTTGGTTCTTGACTCAAGGAGGTCTTCAAGCTTAACAGTCTTTCTAAACACAATCAAAATACAACTTAATGCCTTAAAGAAAGGGCATGTGAAAGTTTACAAACTGAAAGTAGCACATATTAGACAGAGGCCTTCACTAGGCTTGGTAAAAGTGACAAAAGATACTCTGTTAGAGAGTGATCTTACACCAGGCACTCAAGCTCAAGATCGCAGTTCGCAGAAGACATTACATGTCTACTTGAAGTGTTGCTCAGAAAACACAGATAGACCCTTCTCAATGTGACACTGAAGGAGTGCTAAGTGAGGGAATGTCTTTGTTCTGCAAGTATCATCAGTCTATGACTGGGTGACTTAAGAGACTGCCCCTGAGGAATAGGCTAGTTGATATTGATCTCCAACCAACTAAAAAGGGTAATGGGTGGTACAACAGCCACGGGATGCACTGCCCTTTGGTCCCTTCATCTCTCCCTCATGTCAGCAGATGTGGCTTTAAGTCCTTGTAAAACAACACCCACAAGAATCAGATAGCTATTTTCACACCAATCTTACCCTTATGGAGGGTAAGGCCTTGATCTGCTCTGAGTCTTTGGACTTCAGCCAGTGATTAGCCTTATGCCTGGGACTGTGCAAACTCTACTGTTTGATCCCCTATAAAGACTTCTCATTGGCTGGGATCTTTTTTTGGTCAAAATGTAGTACAATAGTTTCTTCCAGCAGTATCTTCAAATAGCAGGACTGAATAAAAACTTAACAGTAGTTACCTGCTAGGTTCTCCTTCCCAAAACAATAAAGGGAGTGCTAGAGCAGGTATTGGCTGGTAATTTGAATGTCACATGGCTCTTGGTATACTAATCTGCAGGCTTGTGACTGCAGAACCTCACCAAAGATAGGTAGGTGTATGTCCAAAGCAAAAAAAAAAAATGCTTGGGTTGGAGTGTATGCATACTTATTTGGCTAGTATGTTACACCATGGCTTGCATCAGTACAGCACAGATGTGTTCCCAAATAAGGAACAGTTACTTTTACCCTGATTCTGACTAATAATGAAGAAACCCAAACAATGATCTTTCGTTGAGGCTTATTTTATTACTTCATTTATGTACAGTGCATGACTGAAAGAAACAATATGCTGAAAACTATAAATTTAAATTAACGTACAGTCCTTACAAAAATGTGAAGTTGTGAAAAAGCCATTAGTTGTATTACTATCATCATCTGAGTCCCATACACTGCAGCTAAAGTATAGTGTAGCACAAGCAGTGAGGAAGACTTAACTCTTGTTGTTTGTTTCAGGAGAAGCAGTTTGGATGTGATGAATAGCAGTATGGCTGTGGTAAGGAGATATCTAGTAATAGTTGTATTTTGGTTCCAGAAAATTACACTGGAAGTGATGAATAGCAGTATGGAGAAACTCTTGAATGGTTGTACTGTCTGGGCAGACTGGAGATGGTAAGGATCCATTCACAAAAAAATCTATAAATTATAGGATGAAAATGTGCACATCGTGGGAGAGAAGGAACTCTCCAGAAGAGGCTAATGACTTACTGCTCTTCTTCCTCTTAGGAGTAAACTAAGCATTTTTGAAGATCCTGTTGATCATATTCTTATAGTGTGTTTTTGAGAAAAGAAGGATGATTCCACAGGTGAGTAGTGGGATTGGTGGCTTCCTACAGTGATCATGGGTCCATCACACAACTAACCTAATACCTCTTAGGCAATTAAAGTGAGCAGTTTGTAGCTGAAAATAGACTGTAGATATGAATGCTTAAAGAGATGGGCAGCACAGGGGAATCTATTTAAGAACTGAATACCCAGGAGCTTAAAACAGTGACAGAAACTCCGGGAATGTCCTCACTCAACATCTGTTTAGTTGGAATCAGTTTATAGGTGGTCAGCAATGGGACAGATCAAATAAGATCACTTTCAAAAGAACATATTCTAGCACTAAGTCTGGGAATTGCTAACATTCCTGCAAAGATGTTACTTCCACAGCAGGCTGATGCTGTAAACAGATGCCAGATCCAAAAACAGAATATGTGTATGTGGTACCAGTTTAATGGAATTAAGCTGTACTTCAGGGATTGAAGGGCCTCAAGCTACCATAAGTTTCACTTTTTAGTTACCCAGTTAGAAAAGATTGTGCACTAATGTTTTAGGCAGCAAGGATGTTGCCAAATGCTGCCCACTTCTAGTTAGACTCAGACTCAAGCTTACCATGCTTGGGGTTTGAGAACTGGGATTGCTCTTTAAATACATATATAAACTGTAAATGTCATATACAATCCAGGTTAATCCAGAGTATAGAAGCTTCACTATTAAGCATGAGTTGCTGGTTATTTAATTTATTTACTTGATTTTATTCTTTGTTGACCAGATTAGCCCCACTAGACAAGTGTCCTCTTTTCAGGGAATGCCAGAGGTGGTATCCACTCTACCTAGGGGAAATTTGGCCAGGGCACCACAGAGCTTCCCTAATCTTTCAAGGAGAGGAAGTGAAACAGTCTCTGGAGATACTAGGTGGCACCAGAGGGCTACTACTGCAGTTCTGGGAATTCTGAGGTGGAGGAGAGTGTGGCAGAGATGGACCAAGCAGCAGGAGAAAACTTAGTGAGGGAATTAGAAGGGGGAAAAGCTGGAAATTAGAAAATGGGAGATACAGGTGCTGGTAGATATGATAAATCAGGCAGAGCCAAAGGAAGGACAGGGAGCATGATAGAGTGATATCATGGCGAGAGAGAGAATACTACAGGAGAAAGAAACTGACAGGTTGCAAACAGAAACAGCAACTGGTGAAGGGACATACTGGAGGTATTCTCAGCTGGTGGAGTAACCAGTTTTGAGGGTTTACCACTGCAACAGGGTTTTTTGTTACAATTAAGAAGATGTTATGCAGATGCAGCAAGGCAAGAAAAAAATAGAAAAGAAGGAACTGAGAGAGGACAAAGACTTGCAGCTTCTCAACAGCCACAGAAAAAATAACCAGTGGTAAGAATAAAAAAGTAAAAATTATAGCAATGTGAAATGGTATGACACTATAGACAGTATTATTTTACCACTAGGTTTAACATTAAAGACATCAGAGCATTAATTCATTTTGGAGTTAAAAGGTTTTGTGAAGATACATTTGAAAGCTTTAAATATATGACTGAGACTGAAAAAAAAAATACAGTAGCACCCTGGACAGACTATTTTTTTCAGAGGTTGGGACAACAACTAAAAAAGGCTTCAGATATGGATGAGCATGAATTTAAACTGTTTTTATTTTCTTTCACTTGTAGTAAAGTACATGAAGGTAAAAATATGTGATAAAAGAAAAGCATGGACTGTGGGTTGAGAAGCATGGGTAACAAAGTTAAAGATGGGAAAATTGGGCCTATTTCAAATACATTACTTGTGAATGGTAAGAGAGGATTTGTTAGGTACAGGGACCAACCTAAATCATGTTATTTCTGTGGGGATGAAAATCATATAGTACAAGTCTGTTACAAACAAAGGTGTGATTAATGTGGGGATAGGGGATATATATATCCAAAAACTGCAAGCTTGCTTGTAAAATGAAGAATTTTGACATTTCTGGTTTGAATGTCCTATATTAGAAACTGAAAGAGTATATCAAGAAGAAAGCTCAGAAGGAAAACAAACGGTAGAAAATATTACTATAGAAGATGCTGAAAGAGAAGGTGGTATGGGGAAGGGGCTACTGAAGAAGGATTAAACAATGGAGAGGTAGTTACAGAAGAAGTGACAGTTCAAAGCAAGGTTATTAATATACAAGAAAATAGATTTGCAATTTTAAAAAGTGAAGTGGAAGAAGAGGGAGAATGGAGACAGGAGAACAAAAATATAGTGAAACTCAATTGTTGGGAGGCTTAGGATCTTCTTCTTCTTTCGGCTTGTTGGGAGGCTTAGGATAAGGAAAAGAAAAATTAGATCTGGAAGTAAAATACTTACAAAAAATGAAAAGGATGAAGTAAGAATTTTAGCATTAAATGTCAATAGCATTAGAAATGATGTAAGAGGTTTGTAGTGGTGGAATGGTGTGAAATGTAAAAATGGATATTTTGCATACTAGATACCAGATGTAACACAGAAGGAAAAAGGAAAATAATATAGTCAGTAGGGGGGACCCAAATGTTTGGTTGGTAGGATATGAGACAATTTCTCAAACAGGAATTCTTATAAAAATTAAGAAATAATAATTCTTGCTGTAACAACAGTAATACCAGGAAGGGTAGTGATACATAATATGAGACAAAAAGTGATTTATGTGTATACGATGGATAGAAAACAGTTGTTTGAAGAAATTAAAAAAATGTGCTACTAAATATGTCAGTAGTGATGTATGAGATTTTAACTGTTACCTGAGGAAAGAAAATGGAAAAATATAACAAAGGATATAAAGACATTAAGGGAATTAAGAAAATATAGAGATTCAAAAGTAGGAAAGAATAGAGAATGGACATTTAAAAGGGGAATTTTTAAGACAGAAATTTGTTATATAGTGGAACTTCTAAGATAGCTGCACATTGAGTAACAGCTTAATTCTAACTCTCTCAGCGTGAAAACAGAAACTCAGCAGAGAAGGCCAGTACAATTTTGTGTTTCTGAGTAAATTTCAGTAACTGGCTGATAAGTGCACTGCCTGGATGCCAGGAAAAATGAAACACAGAGATCCTGAAAGAAAATCAGCTACAAAAGGTGAGGAAAAACACTGACTGGGAAAAGTTCTGTAGCTGTTCAGCAAAAAGCAGTGCAACCCTCAGACATGACTTCTAGTAACACAGAGGAAAGTATGACAACTGCACACACACCTGGTTTAAATAAATGAAGCACTGATGGAATACATCAACTTAAACAACAAAAGGCTGGAAAAAATGGAAGAAGCTTTAAACAGATATTCAGATGAGGTGGTAAAACTACAAAAATCAGAGGTCGAAATAAAGAAAAGGCTGGCTGAATATAAGACTGCTCAAGAAGAGATGTTTCAAAAAATAATAGAATTAGATGACAGAGCATGTAGGGAAAACCTGAGATTTTCAGCTGTACCAATGAAGAAAGCACAAATAAGCAACTGGACTGGTTTTCTACATCAGGAGTTGTTAGTTGAAAGGGCACAGCATGTGTGTACTCCAAAGCTGGCTATGAGAAAGCAATCTAGACCTTTAATAGTAAAGATGCAATTCTAACAGTCAAAAGAGTTGATTCTGACAAAGCTGTGGCAGAAGGACAAAGTACTAAAAGTGGGAGACAGCAGAGTATTTGTGGACAGTGATTACTCATTGTACATCAGGCAGAAGAAGAGTACATTTATTCCACTATTCAGGGAATGCCAAGAAGCAGGAGTGAGATTAAAATGGATGTACCCAACTATCATCAAAATATTCTTCCCCTGAAAGACAAAATCATTTTTGAATGAAGTACATGCTAAGGAGGAAATCCAAAAGTTTGTCCAACAAAAAGTGAGCTGTGAAACAGTAGGATATTCTGCTTCTTGTTCTTCTGGCAATAAAGATTCCAGAGAAACTGTGTCAATGAAACCTTTTCCAATGTTTCAATGGAAAATGCTGGAGAGAAGGAAGGGTCCACGAGACTTGACTAGAAGAATTGAGAATATGTTGGAAATGAAGTAGAGACAGGATTTGGGAGATGGAGATGAACAGAAATAAAACCAGTAATTTAGAAATTGACAAATGTGGGATTACAAAGCAATAATTATATTTGTGAAATATGACAGAACAAAAAAATCTGGCAATATTGGACTTGTGGGAGACTCTAAAGCATATGCCCTACTTCATGCCATTAATGTTCAAAAAATACCTAGGGTGGGGGAAGAGGAGGGAGAAAATTTACTGTAAATACAACAAACCTTTTCTCAAGAGTACTATTTTTATAGCATATAATTTTCTGTGCATGCTATGAAGTAAAGTTTTCTCAGTTATTTTTAAGGGTAATGGGGATACTATTGTAAACAGGTGCTCCTGTTTTTTTCTGTCTTTCTCCTTGTTCAGTTTTAAGAAATGTAGGCACTGCAATGTAACAAAAAAAGGAGAGAAAGAAAAGTCTGGTTAAAAGAGCATGACAAAAGAAAAATTAATGTGCTTTTTTCTCATTCTTGCATAGGGGAATGACTGGAGTAAGGCCCTTGCTTGATCTAGTAACAAGCTTTAAGAAAATCAAGTACATGAAAAAGAATATTGATTATAAGAATTTTCTGTAGCAAATAAATGCATGCTTAGTAGCAGTTCTACATCTAGTCCTCTTGTCTCCATGGAGACAATCTGATAAAGAGAAATTAGCTACAAAGTAAAACTGGCTGGAAAAAAGAGACACTGACTAGGAGATAATGTTCTTTGAAAGCATTCAGGTGTTTTCACAGCTGAGAGAGCTATAAAGATAAGACAAAACAGACAGCACTGAGTAGAAGCACAGGCTGCACCAAGTGTCTTACATGGAGAACCTTTCTTTTAGGTTAACTCAAGTTTGTGAGTGTGGTTGTCAAGTTTGGGACATATGTTCCTATTATGAGGGTAAAACTTCAATATTTGAAGATATATATAGTTTTGTCTGTTAGTATAATATTAAGAGGTTTTAGGGGGTATTAGGGTGTGTTTGTTTTTTTATTTTTGCTTTTTTTTGTTTGAGGTCTTAAAATAAAACAAAACATTTTGTAAGATTTTGCATAGTCTCAAATGAATATGACAAGAAACAGCCGTATAAACATTCAACCTGCCAAACAGTGTATGCATGTAACACAAAAGCTGGAACTAGACATTAAAAAAGCTGTTATACATAAAAGGTGAGAATAATAACTTTTTAATACAACAATGCTTTATGTAATGTCTTTAAATGTCAATGATCTCACAGATAAATACAGAAATTAAAGAGTAATGAACTAAATTAAAAATATAGAGTACAAATAGCTATGCTACAGGAGACACACTTGGAAAGAACTGAGCATGTGAATTTGATAAAGAAAGGTTTTCAGGCCGGTTATTCAATGGAACACCTGGGCAAAGGAAAAGTCTATCCTCCTTTGTTATACTTTCCTTTCTGGCACATCTGTGGCACATCTTATAACCAAAGGTTTCACATCCAGGAAGAAAGAGGTCATCATCCCTCTCTACTCATCCCTCATTAGACCAATAATCGAATATAACTCTCCATTTGGCATGTACCTGACCAGACACCTACAACAGCTGAAGAGGCCACTAAAGTATCTCTCAAAAAGAATCCTAGGCTTTAAACAGACTCAAGAAACTTCAGCTGTTCTCAGTCTCTTATCATCTACTTAGAGGTGATCTCTGCTTGACTTACAAAGCCATGTCTGACCCAGTCATACTTGAAATGCTACACCTAAACAAATCCCAATCCCCTGTGCCACACACTCCAGAGATCATAGCCTCATTACCACAATTAACAGAATATGCTGGAGGGACAGGCTCATCTCTCAAAGACTGCCCATACTCTGGAATAAGCTTCCCATTCATGTCAAGCAGAGCACCTTGCTGGCTCTCTTCAAGAGAAATCTTGATGAGTGGATGGGTAACAGAAAGTTCATTCAAGGGATCATTCCAGTTGCCCTACTAGATAGGGGCATTGTGAACTAACATCAGGTGGCATGGTGCCTGCACAATATTTTGGGCTTGGCTTGTAAAGGCTCCAGCACCAGTAGCCTAGTACACACCTATGAACTTATAATAATCACAGATTTGTAGTACTAAGGGGCTACTGTCAAGGGAGGAGAGTTACACTAGCATGTGTTAATATTCCACTTAAAACTGCTATAATGGAGCTTAAGAAAATTATGGGAAAAATAATCAGCTTTTATCAAGGAATATTACTTATAGGTAGGGACTAGAATTTGATTTGCAGCAATGAAGATGTGTCTTGGGGGGGGTCGAGAAAGGAAAGTATAACAAAGGATGATAGACTTTTGAAGAAATTTATGAAAATATTTGGCATGGAAGATGTGAATTCAGTAATAGGAGTTTGGAGTGAATTTACATATTATTCCACAAGGTATAAAAATTGGGCTAGGCTAGACAAAATGTACCTTTCATAGGAACATGTGCATTTAATTGAAGGTCTTGATATGAACCCAATAACTTTTTTAAACCATGCACCAATAATAACTAAATTAAATCCACAGTGGTGCAGTGGTAACGTTGTTGCCTCACAGCAAGAGGTTCCCCCATTTGATTCTCAGCTGGAGTACGGGGAGTGTCTTCTGTGCGGAGTCTGCATGCCCTCCCTGCGGTTGGGTGGTCATTCAAAAGACATACATAAATGGGTGTGCCTTCGTTGAAGGTTGAACATTGAGCTGGCACCTCGGCATTCGTGAAAATCTACTGCCAATCATTAGCGGACAGGAGTTCCGCTGTGGCGACCCCTAACCGGGAAAAGCCAAAAGACAACAACAACCAATAATAACTAAAATAAAAATGAGACACTGGTACTTTCCCAACTATCTGTTGAAAAGAGAGGAATTTAAGGAATGGGAAGAGGAGGGAGAAAGTTAACTGTAAGTAAAACAAACTTTGGGTAGTGGAAATTATTTAGGAGCTATTACAAAAGATAGAAATTTCTTCTGAAAATATAGCTAGGGAGTGGGATAAAATTAAAGTGGAGTTTAAAAAAGGGTGGAAATAAAAAAAAAAAGGATATATGGTTAACAAGTAAGAATTATTTAAAGGGAGTGGCAAATATTAAAGTACTGCAAAATAGGGGGAATTACACAGAACAAGAATAGGAGCAACTGCAGAATGTTGAACAGAAAATAAGGGATTAGCTCGATAATACACATGACTTTAGAAAGATTTCTGTTAAGCAACTGTTTTTTGATAATAAATCTAGAGCACAATGACTCGGACAACAGAAAGTGGAAAGGGCTATCACCAAGCTTAGGGAGCTTATAACAAGGAAGATAACAAGAGATCCTGTAGTGGTACTAGAAATATTTTGGGAATTCTAAGTCTGTATAAAGCAGAGAAATATGGAAAACAAGAAAAGATACAAATGGAAATGTTTGTGGAAGAATTAAATATTCCAAGGTTAGAGGTAGATAATGCCCAATTACTAACAGGATAGGAGGAGATGAGATAAAAATAATGATGTATAACTAATGTACAGGAAAGTCCCCAGGAATATATGGTATTCCTGCAGAAGTTTGGAAGCAATTAGAGAAAAATGGATACAGATCTGGAAGGTTTTGTTTAACAGTATTTTAAGAGGAGAAGTATCAGCATCCTAGAAGAAACCATTGGTAGCTGTAATACCTAAACAGGGTAAAGATCCAGCAGATCCAGCTTCATGCAGGCCCATTTCAATGCTAAACCATGATTATAAAGGGTTTATGTCTATAATGGCTAAAAGAATGGCAAAAGTGATGCCAAAATTGATATATATGGATCGATGTGGGTTTGTACAGGGGAAGGCAAACATCTGACAACATTAACAGAACACTAATGATCCAGAGGGATGCAGAATGTAAAAAAAAAAAAAAAACATCACTGCTGTTGGTGGGTCTTGATGCAGAGAAAGCATATGACAGAGTAACGTGAGACTTTATGAGCAGGGCAATGGAAGCATTTACATTCCCTAATAAAATGATAAGGTGGATTAGGAGAATATATGAGGAAGAGGGAAAAGTAAAGTGGGTGGGGACCTCTCTGATAATTTATGCGTGACCAGAGGAACTAGGCAGGGGTGTCCTCTTTCCCCTAATTGGTATGGTAGTCAAGAATTATTTTATACCTGACAAAACAAGAAAGGGACATTACAGTGTTGTGGAACATTTTGAGACAGTTTCAAATCTTTTTGGGATATAAAATCAATGAAGCTAAATCAAAAGCAATAGCAGTAAACATACAAATTGGGTTCAGCAATATCCATATTTATAGTGACATGATAAAATGAAGTACTTAGGAATATGGATTAAAAATGATTCTGGTGTGGCAGCTAAGGATATGTGGGAAGATAGTAAACAAAAGACAATACAAAAACTGTGAAAATGGAAGCTGAATTATATTGATATGGATAGTAAGATACAAGAAGCTAAATTGTTTTAGTCCCTTTATTTTTATACATATGTCAGGCATATTTTTAATCAACCAGAGAAGAAGTTGTATATAGCAATTAATAAAGAACTGAAGGATTTTATCTGGGAGGGGAACATGGCAAGAGTCAAGTGGGATAAGATGATTCTTCCAATAGAACAAGGCAGATTGAGATTACCAGATTTGAGGGGTATTTCAGAGCAACACAGTTAAGGCTCCTATACATAGCACAAGCAGAAAACAATATGATGATGAAGCAGGGGGAAGTTCAACAAACAAGGAGAGACTGGGATGTTGGATGAAGACCTTTAAGGAGAATAACAATAATCATACAGAATATTATATTCATAAAGTAGCAGAACGTATTTTGTGAACTAAGCCAACACGGGAATGGAGAGAGGATATTCTGCTGATAGGGATGACTGCAATTAGGAATACAGACAATAAGCAAGAGGGGGCTGGAATTTATTGGAGAAAACAGGCAAATGCAACCAAGGTATTGGGAGCAAACAACTAGAGAGTTAAAGGTAATAGAATGGGAAGACGGCAAGAATTTATATGGACTGCAGGATAGAGATTGCCTTCCTTATTAAGGATTGATATCAGAGTACAGTCAAAGAGAAAGAAATAGGGGGTCCTAAACAAAAGACCAGCACTGGTAGAGATTTTAGTAGAATCTAAACAGAAGCTGCCTTTAAAAAGGGAATAATTAGTAGAGCATATAAAATACTGTATCAATCAGAGGGGGTTAGAAAGGCTTGGGAAGGGAGATTGGATAAGCAATTCACAAGGAAACAATGGGAGGATGTATGCGTGTCTCTCAAATATGCAACAAAATCTAGTAGATTTAGGATTTTTACTTGGAAATGTTACATATATATTTTATACCCCAAGCAGACTCCAGAGAATTTTTCTTCCAGTAGACAGCAAATATTGGAGTTGTGATGAGGAAGAAAGAGCTAACTGGGAACATATTTTCTGGGAGTGTAATGATTTGGCAGACTTTAAAGATTCCCTGCAGACTATTCTATCAGAGGTGCTGGGTGAGCAAATTGGTGTAACTAGGGAATGATTTTTTTCTGAGCTATGATGCAGAATCAGAATTGCCTAGACATAGTAAGGCCTTACTGAGTCTAATGATGGTGGCTGCCAAAATAGCAATTACTAGAAAATGGAAATCAAAGTCTATACCACCTGTACTAGAAGTAGTAAACATAGTAACAGAGATAAAACAACTGAAATTGGGATCTTTAGAAAAGGCTAGCAGCAAATTACGTAGGAAAAAATGGAAATTGTGGAAACAATACATACAGGAGAGGAATAGGGTTTTAAAGAAGGCAGGACTTGAATGACCTATGTAATGTTTGACTGACAATAATTGGGTAGATTATAAGTGATGTATAATATTTGCAACTAGGATTATGTCAATATGGTTTGCGAAGTAAAATGCTTGCAGCTGGGATTGTGTCAATATGGTTTGTTTTCATTTATATAAATGTATGATTGCCTATGTCATAAGTGATAATTAAGTAAAGATGTATCTTGTTCAAAAAAGAAACTGGTTATATAGTTTACTATAAAGATATGAAGGAAATAGCAATGGGAATACAGATGGCAGAGTTTTCAGATCACAGAGTAGTATGGGCTGGAATAGGGGAGAACAGTGAAATAAAGGAGGGAAAGGGGATAAATTAAATGCAGAGTTTATTTTAATCACCTGTCAGTACATTTGATTTATTTTTTCGTCTGAATTACTGGAAGCAGGGACGTCGGGAGGCATACGCACTGTACTGATTTCAGTACAAGTTTTTTAGAAGGGGGGGTAGCTTTTTTGAAAAAAAAAAAAAAAACAAACAAACATACATATTTCTTCCTTTTTAAGAAGGTGCTGACTCCTTTAAGGAGGATACCAGCCATATGTACCGAATTACCCGGTTTTACCCGAGTTTTGGGGTCAAATAATGGGGTGCCATGATTCCCGAGTGGCACCCCTTGATTTCCGCCTTTTTCTCAGGCTTTTTTTTTAAATTTCTTTTCTTTTCCATATTTTGTTGATGTCATCGCGTACGCGATGACGTCAGCACCATCCGCCTGTCGGAATTGAGCTCAAGGGCTCAGGTGCGGCTACATTTCCGGCTGGCTGCCTCTTTTTTGAATCGTCTATGAGCAGGAAAGGCTACTGTACTACTGCTCGGCGGCTGCAGACCCAAGCAATCTGGAAAAGATCTGCGAGCGTGAAGGGTACAACTACTGCTGTAGTAGAGCTAACTTGGAATTTGGAAACTACCGACTAAGGAAATGACTGCAGTTCTATGTGTGGGACAGGGTTATCGTTATCGTCTGGCCTGGGCTGCTTCATGGAGGGAAGGAAACGACTGTTGCAGCAGCTGCTTCAGGTATGAACTGGTGTGTGTCAGTGCTCAAAATGCAAGTGGCTGGGCGATCTGTCAATCGCAATGCAAATTGCAAAACTCCGGAGTCTTGATGAATGGTAGCATCTCCTGTGTAGTAACGGCTGCTGCACTGCTGCTACTAAATTACAAATAGCAGTTATAGTATCTTGCAGGACCCCAACATAGCTTTTTTAATGTTTTCCCCCGCTGTCTGCTGACCATTAGACTCTGTCTTAGTTTACTGGCCCATTTGTTCCTCGTGGATTAGAGTAACAGGCCATCATTGAGGTAACCATCTGGAGTTTTTCAAATTTTGACGTTTTACAGCATAAGCCCATGTGTACCCAGCAACATGTTCAGGATTCAGTGTACAATGGTTGTCAGCAGGGGTGTGTAACCTACTACTACTATGAAGGTAGCCATTCCCTCCTTAAAGTTGATGCACTTCTGGGGGCCCCTTGTGTTCACCAAGGATTCAACCATGGAACTGTATGCTCTAAGCATTTGCTCCAACGTTGAGCTGGGAGAGAGAAGTGCAGTGGTGAGCCCTGTAAGGGTGATTAGTGGCAAACTTAGCAATTTTGTTGTAATAGGATTCTAGGTTACTGAGGTCAGACTTAGGCAGGTTTGCAAATATATGATAGCTGTAGAGGAGTGTAGAAAGCAGATGTGACCTAGCAGTGGTCAGCCTGGCATTTTCAGTTAGTAATGGTTTAGCCCTGTAAAGGGTGCCAAGTTTGCTATGGACTTTTTTAATTGTCAGGGAAATATGTTTACCAAATTTCAGATTTTCATCTATTGTGACACCTAGAAGTTTGATCTGGTTTGTGGGGTCTATCTTGGTATCATTTGAGGAGAGGGTAGAGAGTGAGTATTGGTGTGGTCTGGATTTCTTATTTCCGAAGACTATTATCTTTGTTTTGTTTGGGTTTATAGTATGAGTTGATGATTATCGAGGTGGTTTTCTATGTCTTGAAATGAAGTTTGCATTTTGATTTGAACCTCTTGGGTTGAGGCGGCTAAGCAGATGAGGATAGCGTCATCTGCGTACTGGATGATGGAGGCAACATTAGTTGCCGAGCTGAGGTTATTTGTAAATATGCTAAAGAGGAGAGGGCCTAGAATGGAACCTTGGGGGACACTGACAGAGATGGGGAGTAGGGGGGAAAGATTATTCTCCCCTTTAGTGGCCTGCTGTCAATTGGATAGATAGCTATGGAACCAAGACAGGGATGATGTATTGAGGCCATAGGAAGAGAGCTTGTTGAGTAGCAGTTGGTGGGAGATGGTGCCAAAGGCTTTTGATATGTCAAGAAAGACAGAAGAGACAAGCTGGCCTTCATTAAAGAGGTGCTGAATGATGTTGGTGAAAGTTATTAAGGTAGTGCTAATACTATGTTTAGGTCTAAAGCCATGTTGCGAACTGGATAATAGATTATTAGTAAGGAAGTGGTTAAGGAGTTGATTGTGGATGCACTTTTCTAGGATTTTTTCAAGGGGGGAGAGGATGGCTATGGGATGGAAGTTGGCTAGCTCTTTGGAGGGACTGCCTTTGTGAAAGGGAATGATGTGTGATGTTTTCCAGAGCAGTGGGTCATATTTTTCTGCAATAGGTTAATCAGAATGGATATGGGGTAGGCTATAGAAGGTGTTGCGAGTTTTAAAAATTCATTAGGAAGTTGTTCATCTGCTGGGTTTTAGCTTGATAAGGAGAGTTTTTATGTAATTAGTCTGAACGGAAGTTAAAGTGAAATGGTTGGGGTTGTCTGGAGGGGGAGTGGGACGAGTAAGAAGTTGTTTAGGCTGGTTGCCTAGCAGGGAGGTTATAGTGTTTATAACGTGAAAGTTAAAATGAGTTGCAATAGGGTTGATGTTATTCCGGGTGACTAGGGCAGGGGTTGGGGAATGTCTGGAGCTGAGGAGATAGCTGATGTTTTGTCAGAATTTTGAGGGGTTGTTTATGTTCTTTTGTTGACATGTTTGGAAGTAGGTTTGTTTGTCTTTTTTGATTTGTTTCTTAGCTAGATTCCATAACTGTTGATATGTTAAGAAGTCTACTTTACCTTTGGTGGTGTGGTACCCTGACCAAGCTCTCTGTCTTTGTTTAAGTAGTAGTTTGGTGGTTGTGGTTAACCAAGTTAGGTGCTTAGCTTTTGTGTGTATTTTCCTAGTGGGAGCAAGGTTATTGAGTATATTAAGGAAGGTGTTGAAATGCTGAACAGCCAGGTCTAGTTGGAGGTGTTTAAGTGGTGTCCAATCACAATGTTGAAGTAGCAGGTTAAAAGTATAGGGGGAGAAGTTTTTCATGCTGCATATGTATTTGAAAGTGATGTTGCTTTGAAAATGTACAGGTTTTCTGTATAGAAAGGTTGGCGAATGGTCGCTGAGGGAGTCTGGAAGGCAACCAGATAGATAACGTAGGTTTGGTTTGTTAGTCAATATCCAGTCTAGTGTTGGCTGTTTATTGGATCGTTTGTCTATGTAAGTTGGACAGGTTATAGTTTGGCTGAAGTTAAAGAGGTTTAGGAAGTTGGAGGGGTTATCAGAAGACCAGGAGTGCCAATCAAGATTGAAATTTCCAAGAATTATAGTTTCTTGGTTGAAACTGTTAGATGCCCAGGAAAGTAGACTTTCAATGGTGGGAAGGTTATTGCCAGGAGGAAGACAGGTGGTGATGATAATTATTGTTTTGTTTGGGTTGATTATGAAGTGAGTAGTTAGGATCTCAGAGTTGGGCAGGTCAGGAGGTGTCCAATGAAGTTGTTCAACTTTGAGGGTGTCCTTAAATATTATGGCTACTCCGCCACCTTTTCTGTTCAATCTGTCTAGCCTAATAATATTATATCCGGCTGTGGTCACTTCAATGTCTTTAATGTGGGGTTTTAACCAGGTTTCATTAATCACAGCTATGTCTGGTGAATAGGTGGCTATGGCTGCATGGAATTCACTAGCTTTTTTATGATGCTTTGGAGATTGAATTTGGTAAACAGCAAGTCAGTACTGCAGGATCTTGGGAGAGGGGGTAGGGGTGGGACTGGGTAGTGGGATGAATAGCATTTGTTGTGGTGGAAGGTGGAGAAACTTGCTGGCCAGGTGAGGGGTACTGCTGGGACCTGGGTTTGGATGGATGTCAGTTAGGAGTTTAATTTGTGTTAAGGAGTGTAATAATGTATGTCTAAGTTTGTTAAACAATTTTTGATATCTTTTGGTTATGAAGTCTGTATGTGCTTGAAGGTACGAGAAGAGAGGTAGAGTTGGTGTAGAGTTGTGGGCAGATGGCAGTATATGTGTGAATGGAGGAAAGAGGGAGTGTTGGAGAATAACATTGTTTGACTTAACAGTGAAGGGAGGTGGATTGTAGGAGAGGTATAGAAAGTGGAGTAATACAGTGACAGTTATTAAGGAGTAGTAGATATGCATGGTAGTGAATTAGAGGTGGTGTAGTAGAGCTGGGTATAGGAGATAGGGGTGGGTTGAGTGAGTTGTTAGACGGTAGCTACTGATCTAGATAGAGAGGGTGGGACTGAATAATTAAGATGGCTGGTGCGGATAGGCTGTGGCCAGTGAGGGGTGTGGTTAGGTTAGATATAAAGGTAATGGAAGTGGGGGTGGGTTGAATGAGGGCAGAGTAGGGGACCAGAGGGAGCCTGACCACAGTGAAGGGTGAACAGAGCAGGCAGGTGCAGGACCACGAGGCAGACCGGTAAAAGGAAACAGCAATAAACTATCAGTAGTGGAATACCGAACTATAGGTCAGTGTAAGCCAGGAGATGAAATTGATAAAGTTACTCTGTTTGGAGAATAAGGTAGTTGTTTTATCATTATGGTGTACTACTGAAATAATGCTACATTGGCTGGTAGACCAAGAGGTATGCACTGTTTCCAATTCTGGGCTAAGGAAAAGGCTTTGGGGATGGGGAACTACGATTACAGTGCTCCCATTTAGTGTGCAAGCCACTGAGGTAACTTAAGTAATGCTAGCTGTTATATTTTGGCAGAACAATTTACTAGAAGACTTATGATGTACACTGCAGTCTCTTCTTGCGTACTTCTGTAGTCTTGGGATTCTGGGCTTTTAGCGTGCAGTTAAAGACAGGGAACCAGATGTACAAAGCAGGGATGTAGTCTGCTGTAGAGAGACTGAGAGGGAGCTGTAAGGAAAAAGCATGGGATAAGTATCAGTTAAGGGGAAAAGTAGCTTAGCATCAAGACATCCATTTTGAAGTAGGTAACACAGATATCTATAACATACAAACAGCATGACTAGTTGTTCACACTATAATGGACTATTCACTGCAAATGAAGATAGTGTGTCCAACAGTATCTAAACAGCTTCTAAAACCATTGAGTCACTTTACAGGTAACTGCCGAGATGTGAATGCTAAAATAGTGTAAAATAAGGTCCACTTTCATTGCACCTTTCATGCAATGCAACATATATTAGGTAGAGTCAAAACAGTTAAATAAATACCCAGCTACACTTAATTAGCTGCTATTAAACTTGCAGCTTTGTGGACTAGGTGGTTAGCAACACAATTAGCTCTACTATCCTGTAACAGTACAGTCTCAAATTCACCAAGTATAGCTATAATTAACATAGAACAGCAGTCTGATGATAATGTAAGCAGCTAGCTAAAAGGAGCTACGGCAAACAGTACTTGTAATACAATCAGGTAAAACAAGCAAACTGCAACATCATAGACAGTATAGTTAGCATCAAATAACAAACAATAAAGTCAGCAAATGCTCTGCTTCATGTAGGTTTTACAGTTATTTCAGGATAAATTAAGTTGACCTTACATGGCAAGCACACTGATAGGGAGATGCCCTGATTCAGTGAGGACCCTAGGAAGCATGATTTAAAAATGGTCATCCTATCAGGGTCAGAAATAACCTCAGTAATATTATATTATACTTCACATATATCGTTATATATCATATAACCTAAGCAACATTACATAAATTATTCAATGCCTTACTCTTTTTTTAAACAAGAAACATCTTTATTAAACCATCACTTACGACATAGGAAATCATACGTTTATATAAATGAAAACATACCACAACACAATCCTAGTTACAAGCATTGTACATCACAAATGATACTAACACACTAGTAGTTGCAAACATTATACATCACTTATACTCTAACCAATCATTTTCAGTCAAACCTTATACAGTTCATTTAAGTCCTGCCTTTTTTTAAACTCATTCTTCCTGTGTATGTGCTGTCCCCACAATTCCCATTTTTCCCTATGTACTTTGCTCCAACCATTTCCTAAAGATCTTAATACCAGTTGTTTTGGCAGCCACCATAATTAGACACAGCAAGGCCTTACCATGTCTAGGCAAATCCGATTCTGTAATACAGCTCTGAAAAATCATTTTCCTTCTTGTCAGACCAATCTACCTACCCAGCATCCCTGACCGTGCATCCTGCAGGAAATCCTTAAAGTATGCCAAGTCACCACACTCCCAGAAAATGTTCCCAATTACCCCTTTCTTCCCTGTCATACCTCCAACATTTGCTGTCTACCCGAGGAAAAAATTCTCTGGAGTCTACTTGGGGTATAAAAATATCTAATGTAAACATTTCCAAGCCAAAATCCTAAATCTTTTAGATTTTGTTGCATATTTGAGAGACATACATATTCCCTTCCATTGTTTCTTTGTGACTTGATTATCAAGTCTTGCTTCCCAATCCTTTCTAACCTCCTCTGATTGATTCTTATAGTTATCATGCAGTATTTTATATGTTCTACTAATTGCTCCTTTTTTAATAAATAAAATTTGATGAACCAACCCAAAGCAGAACAAAAGCATCAAAAATATATACCCTTTAGAAGTACTAAAATGTTTTATTGCGAGTGCTGTCACAGTTTAACCAACTGCTTCATCAGACAATATCAGTCCATCTAAACTGAAACATTTTCAAAAACAATATAAGCCAATGAAAGCTACCCAACAATTATTCAATTAAGTAAAGTTTTGACCTGACATCATCAGCTAGAGAACTTACCACACCTGCTTTGCTGCTCTAATTGTACTAGGGAACAATATAATTATCTTAGATATAGTCAGAAATATAGCAAAGCTTAGCTTAGATATTTTTATTTATTTGAGACTGTCCTGCAATGTTGTTATAAATATTTCCTCTGATGTTATAAATATATTTAGTATCGTCTTCTTCATTTATTTACTATTAAATATATTTAAACCTTTCATTGTGGCTGATCGGTCTAGAGATATTTAAGTTCTTGGACTACTTGCATATTTATTTGGTTACACGGTGTAAGCCACTCCCAACAGCCTTGCTCTTGGTCAAACTATCATTTGTATTAATAGTAACATTACACAGTAAGATTGAACACCCTTTGTTAAGGGCATTAAAGTAGCTGATAAAGAACTGACTGGTGGCAGTCGTAACTACCTTAGAGTCTTGACAGAAGGAGGCATAGCTAGCAAACCTGTGCCAGTCTTTCCCGTGTGTGTGTGTGTATATATATATGAGTCTGTGTAAAACAAATCCCCAAGAGTGTGTGTGTGTTACTTGGGAGGAACGTGAAACACTGGTTGGACAGATAGAGGGCTGGAGGTCTTGGCTTGGCCATTCAGCTGAGATCTCAACTCTATAGCTGTGCCAGTGGGGAGTCTTACTGGGGATCTGGAGAGAGAGGGAGAAATCAGCCCCGGACTGATTGTGGTCTCTGTGTGCTCTTAAGGGAAATTGCAGTTGATGCAGAAAGCTGCACCTGGAAATACTGTGCGTGTATCTCTCATTGTTCCAATGTACATCCCCCACTGTTGCTAATGGCGAGGAATGAGGCTCCTTGATTACTGTTGCCATTTGTGGGGTGTCACAATGTAAGCCATTTCTAATAGGTACCTTTTGCATTTCACATTGTGTGCATGCATGTAGAGCAATAGACAAATATGTAGCGATATATATGGTGCTGATCACCAATTTGAAAGCTTGCTTTAAGAAAAATAAAATCAAAATTGTAGAATGTTATTTTAAGAAATGCTGAGGTCCTAAAACTAAGGATTTGTGTGAAACTGTCATTTTTTTAGTATTGAATGTGTGGGTATCTAACCTGTATGCAATGTGTTCAGTATGGCAGAAAGGTAAAGAATGGTGCAGCATAGTCATAATGGCAATAAGTTAAAGGAATGTGTAAGCAGCTACATGTTGCTGATGTATTCAGCTATGCTGATATTTGGTGACAGCAATAGGCTCTGTAAGTTTAAAGTAAAAACTGACATTTTCTTGAGATATCAATGGGATAGTATTGTGGAATACCTTCAAACAGCATTAATTCAATGTTTACAATTCATTATGAGCAATGTTATACCACTGGGATCTTTGGAGAATGCACTGTTTTAATTTATGTTAAGACCACACTAGTCACTGCTACACTGTACCCTGTATATTGAACAATTACAATGATGTATTTTTCTGCACAGCACATTTATTACTCATGATATGCCAATGTAGTGTCATTTTATTCATATTTCTCAAAATATTAAATGTTATATATATATTAAGACATTATGCATGTCAGTTTATTGTTTCATGTCCATCTTCAGCTGATATATTTACAGTCAGTTATTGACTGATTTACATTATATGCATTGCTATCATTTCTGACCTCAGATGTATGCATGTTTGTCCTACTTTTATTCATTACTTTAACCACTACAGACCTTTGCACTTGCACATATAGGTACAAGCTAGTGAAGAACAGTCAGACATTTGTATGGATTTTAAATATATAGACATTAGGGCCTAAGGAATGTGTACTAAAAGAAATATGGAAGTTTTTGTAGTTTATTTTATTTATTTAACATTTGTTAACCAGGAAAGTCCATCTAGGACAGAGTCTATTTTCAGCAGAGGCCCAGGGAGAAACCCTCCAGAAGCATGTCTTTGAATGTGCGAGGAAACCGGAGTACCCAGAGGAAACCCACACAAATGCAGGGAGGACATCCAGACTCCACACAGAAGGCACCCCAGCTGAATCGAACCACAGAGCCCCTTGCTGTGTAGTAGTCAGTCATGCTCATCTTCATTTTCATGAAAACAAAATTTGAATGACCCATTCTGTAGTGGAAATCAGATGCCTTTAAACACTTCATATTGCCATTACCTTCTATAATGAAGCACTGCTGCTGCTTTCTCACTGTATGTCTTGCTCAAGTGATGATGCTGCAAGCAGAAGAGGGATTTCTGCTATTATAGCCAATAAAACATCCAACTAAGATTTGAATAAGAGCATCACAACACCCTTCTTCTCACTGTTTTACTGTGCAGCACAACTTGTATTTTTGCAGGTTATGGTGTGCAGTGCACTGTTCAGTGATGGTCACCCATTGCTATTGTTTCTGTGGCAGCCCATTCACAACACCTCTCTGCAGTCTGTTCTACATTCCCCATTACATCAGGGGAAGCGCTGTACTTTTGAACATATGCCTTTGTCACCACAATCCATTAAAACTATTACTGTGTACAGAGACACTTAACATATCAGTTATCCCTTTAAAGTAACTGACTGATGACGATGCTTGTGTGCCTGTCACAAAAGGTATATGAATGCCTTAGTCACTCCAGTATGTTCCACACCTCTTTGAATAACATTTATCTGCAAACAGGAAGACACTAAATAGGACTTAATATACAAAGCTTGATAAATGTTTCACCATTCATACAAGACTATCTGAATGTGGCAGAAATTATGAAACTTACTGCTAATCAACTTGCACTGCTTTATCTGTTCTTAAGTCTTCTTTCTGTACCATTGGTCATTGTGAATTCTGTTAATGCTTACCAACAATTTGTCTTTTTCATATACAACAATAAATTATGTTCACGATGCAAATATATACTTGATTACAGTACAGTGTTAACAATACTTGCCATCCTGCATACCAGTATTACACGGTTACTATACACATCTGTAGCATGTTACCCTGCCATCCTGCATACCCATATTACACGGTTAGTATACGCATCTGTAGTGTGTTACCCTGTCATCCTGCATACCAGTATCACACGGTTACTATACACATCTGCAGTGTGTTACCCTGCCATCCTGCATATCCGTATTGCACGGTTACTAACACATCTGCAGTGTATTACCCTGCCATCCTGCATATCCGTATTACACGGTTACTAACACATCTGCAGTGTGTTACCCTGCCATCCTGCATACCCATATTACACAGTTACTATGCACATTTGCAGTGTGTTACCCTGCCATCCTGCATACCCGTATTAAATGGTTAGTACACACATTTGTAGTGCGTTACCCTGCCATCTGGCATACCCACATTACACAGTTACTATACACATTTTCAGTGTGTTACCCTCCCATCCTGCATACCCATATTACACAGTTACTATACACATCTGCAGTTTGTTACCCTGCCATCCTGCATACCGTATTACATGGCTGCTATACACATCTGCAGTGTGTTACCCTGCCATCCTGCATACCTGTATTACATGGTTAGTAGACACATCTGTAGTGTGTTATCCTACATACCCATATTAAATAGTTAGTATACAGATCTGCATTGTGTGTTATCCTGCATACCTGTATTATATGGATAGTATACACATCTGCAGTGTGTTACCATGCCATCCTGCATTCCTTTATTACACGGTTACTATACACATCTGCACTGTGTTACCCTGCCATCCTGCATACCTGTATTGCATGGTTAATACACATCTGCAAAGTGTTACCTTGCCTTTCCTACATTTGCTCTGCAGTTCAATCACATTGTAGTGACCTCTGAGACCATTCAATATTGGAAAACGGTATCAAATCAGACAAAAATAAAAACAAAATTCCAGAGTGCTCATAAAACCCAAGAAATTAATTATAAAAGACATGTAAAATTACTAAAACTTTCATCCCAAGAATAATACAAAATAGGGCTTCATCAGAGCTTAAGCGCAAAGTCAGCTACTTTCAATTTATACAACCAAAGCAGCTGACCAATAAACCAATTAAAAAGCTAAAACAAAAACAGCAAAGAAAAAAAGCAAAAGTATATATGTGTGTGCATGTATAAAGGATTTAATTGCAAAACACACCTACAAAACTAAGCAATTTTGACCTAATAATAATAAAATACAGGACTTAAGAGCAAGCAAGACTTAACAAGCAAAGTCACCACTTTTCAAATTATATGTTTTACAACCACTCAAAGCAGCTGACTAAAATCAATTAAAGCTAAAACAGTTAAAAACAGCAGTGAAAAAAGCAGAAATGTGTTTGTGTACATATATATGTACAAACATAATTACATTTGCTTTGCATTTAAACAATATAAATTCACGATAGTCACAACCTTAGCCCCTACTAAAAGTGGATACAAAATCTTTAAAGTCATGTATCAAAAATAAAAATAGAAATACACATACTAAACCTTTAAAGCATTTTGTTTTAATGGACTAATTAAGGAAACACAATCATTTAAGTCAGGATCATTGCTGGCATTAAGCCATATCTGCCAACTTAGTTCCTTTAAATCCAACAAACTGTCAACATCATCACCTGATATTTTTCATAGCCATGTCAATGACAAAAAATATATTTTTTTGAAATCAACACATGCAAACAAGTGTCTATATGGAGCATTGCTACTTTTTCTTTTCGTCACATCATATAAGTGTTCATAATTTCTGTTCCAAAGCCTCCTTTTTGTTTTACCAATGTTGAAGGCAGGACAGGAAATGTTAATAGCTAAATACACAGTGCTCAAGGTGTGACTGTTACATAAACCTGTACAAGCTATGGTCCAGCCATAACCTTCTACACAACCGTATGGGCCATAACTGATATACCTACAAAACATGCAAAACCCACATTTGGACAAGTTTGATCTCACATGTGGAAATGAGCTCATAACATGATCTCTGTCAAAATAATATTCGATATTTTTACCCCTACTACAAATGATTTGAGTTTGTTGTCCAAGCTTCATCCTCAAGTCCTGAGTAAATATAAATAATAATAATAATTACAGCTCCCCATTTTTTAGCATCAGCCCTACCTTTCAACTGCACCAGGGCAGTTGTCCCACCCAAAAAGATGAAAATCTTGTCCATCTCCCCATTTAGAATGTCTGTTTCAATAGTTTTCAAAAAAGAAATGGGATAGCCTCTATCGATAAACATGCCAATCGATATTTTTATTCCAGTGAAAAAAATGTCATCATTAACCATTCTTGACACTCACACCATGTGACAGCTATCAAAGTATAAATATGAATTTGAAAAAGTGCCCTTACAGAAAATAATGGAAATAATGGAAATAAATCTCTCTTTAAAAACACCCTTTATAAGAGCTGCATCTAAAGAACTGATACTGTTAAGTGTAAGTGAAATTTAAAATTTCTGTAGTGATACCCAAATCCCTTTCCACAGGATGAGAATAGACGTACACTTTTTCAAATAATAGTAAACCAAACACTTGCTGCTTTTTCCACTCAACCAAAACAAGATTAGCATAAATAGGGGCACATTTAGCACCCATGGCTACCCTTGTAGTCAGACGAAAATATTATCCTTCAAAAAAGACAAAATTGTTCCTTAGAACAATGTCCAAAAAAATCATGCAAAACTAAAATTTCCTTATCAAAACATCAGTGTAAATTACTGAAAAGGCTCAAGTCCCAGCTACTTAAAAGCAAGCAAAGCAAATATTCTATTTTAATTAATCAGTAAAATCAATCAATGGAAATCAGGCAATTTTTTTTAACACAATTCAGTAAAACAGATCAATTCAAATGACTTTGAAGAGGAAGAGAACTTCAATAAAAATGTCGGTCTTCTTTTCCTTTATTATCTTATTTTGATTCCAGAGGCAAGTGAGTGCTGTGTCTGATAACATACAACTTTGAGGGCAATGGTTATATAATACAAGGCTCCATTCATATTAAAATTACAGTTAAAATTACATAGATCTCATTGGATGATGTCAACAATTCATATTAAAATTATGGTTAAAATTACATAGCTCTCATTGGATGATGTATAGTGCAATGTCACCTAATGCAGAGGTATGTTTTAAGTGTCAATCATTCAAAATATTGCAGAGTCATTGTGATGTCAAATTCAGGGAGGTACATTTTCATTTATCCATCAGTCAAACAAGTTTGAGAGAAAATTCAGTGCTCTATATATTTATACAGGTCAATTCATTTTGATTTAATAGAAACGTTAAAGCTGTGTAGGAGAGATGTATTTGAAACACAATATTATATAATTTATAGTTCGGTATTTTTTACACATCAATGCAGTTTTGTTCATAATTGTTTAAGATACTGTGTCTCTGGGGATCATATACTCATTGCATAGTATAAAAAGTGACAACAAACCCAGCCAGGACTAAATACAACCATCTCCATAAACAGTGTCCTCAACCTTAGAAGACTATTTCACCATGCCTATTACTGACCTACAAAACAGACTGTCGAAACCTCAAAAGTTTGGTTGTTTATATTACATATTTTTCTCTTGAAACATAATGGTCAGTTATTTTGTTGATTGATTTATTCTCATTGTTTTTTTATTTTAGAAATTAGTGTGTATATTTTTTATTTGATATATATATATGTTCTCTGTGGTTCCAAACCCCATACTCCACAACCTGCACCAATCCCCCCATCTTAGCTTAGATTATTTCCTATCTTTTAGCTGCTTTAGTTTTATTTCATTTTATTTTATCTTATTTTTTAGAAAACTGTGATGAAGCATTAGCAAAATCACTGTACCGGCTTCCCACTCCCCTTGGCCTCATTTGTAGGCTAACTACCCCATTAGTACATCACCCAGTCTAATGATCACCTGGTTCTTCCCTTCATTACCTATTTTTTAACTAACTCAACTTGTTCCATGGCCTAATCACTTACTGGAAGCTGATTTAAACGACTGGGGGTATGTATTACATTAACTATAAATTCGATAACCGTACCCTTTCTCTCACTATTTCTTAATTCATTATAGTCTTATTTCATAAGTCACTATAGTTTTATTTATTTAATTTTTTAAGTCACTATGATCTTTTATTTCTGGTGTCACTTTTTATACTATGCCTGTTTTGCTCACATGTTGGGACCGACTGTAATGAATATATGAGCCATGGAGACATTGTATCTCAATTAAAATGATTATGAACTAAACTGCATTGATGTGTAAAAAAATACCAAACTATAAATTATATAATATTAATTGTGTTTCAAATACATCTCTCCTACACAGCTTTAAAGTTTCTATTAAATCACAATGAATTGACCTGTATAAATATATGTACAACACTGAATGGACAAATGAAAACATACCTCCTCGAATGTGACATCACAATGAGACTGCAATATTTTGAATGATTGACACTTGAAACATACCTCCCCATTAGGTGACATCACAATGTACATCATCCAATGAAATCTATGTAAATTTAATATGAATTGTTGACATCATCCAATGAGATCTATGTAATTTTAATATGAATGGAGCTTTGTGCTATATAACTACTGCTCTCTCAATTGTGCGATATCAGACACAGTGCTCACTTACCTCTAACTCCACCTGGAATCGAAACAAAGATAATAAAGGAAAAAAACAGCATTTTACTGAAGTTCTCTTCAAAGTCATTTGGATTGATCTATTTTACTGACTTTCTTAAACAAAATTGCCTGATTTCCATTGATTGATTTTTACTGATTGATTAAAATAGAACATTTGCTTTGCTTGCTTTTTAGTAGCTGGGACTTAAGCCCAGTAATTTAATTTTAATAGTAATTTACACTGAGGTTTTACCGAGTGCCCTGGAGCTCTTGGATCCACTGGGAAACATAATAGCTCTTCCGTCTGCAACAATAGATCGGTGCTGGACTATACCGTTTTCTATTTATTATCAAAACACATCATTGTGAACAATATGCCACTTCTAAACTGAATATTGACATGTCGAGTAAATGCCAAGAATCATGCAATGTTTGCATCTTTTCCTCAAAATACATTTACACCAAAAATCAATGTATGCAGCAAGAGGTTCTGTCTTTGATTTACATGTAACAACAATGGGTCTTAAAGAGGAATTGTTAACATCCTTGTGAATTTTTGGAATCTCAAATATTGAAGGGATTAAGGGTTTGTCATTCACAACCAAATCATACACATCCTCTATAATGCTGCCCTGACTTACCTTGTCTAACAAATAATAATTCAGTAATGCTGACCACATTTTTGAAACTGTTTCAGAGGTATTGGTATCATTCAAAATTTCAAACATTTTGACAGAGTAGTCAACATAATCCATAACATCACTCCCCACCCTTGTTGGGTTTCATAATCCTGATGTTCTTGTTCCTCATAAGGTCTTTTACTAAGATTCATTCTTGCACTGGAAGGTTGTCAGACCAGAGGCCATTCTTATAACAAATCTGTCTGATTTGCTCTTCACAGAATTTTTCAAAAACAATCACCACAGGGTGTGAAGGGGGTATGTACAAACTATTTATCGCATCTTAAGAGGAAGCACGTAAATCACCACCAAAACACAGTCTCACATTCAAATTGCAGGTTTATAATTTAAGACTGATTAACATTTGTACTAGATCAGTTTTAAAACACGTAAAACCTTTTTTTAACAAAGAATAGTGACCTTCATTAATAGCAAGTTGACAAATTAAAAACTTTATAATTGCTCACACTGTTGCTTAACTCTTCTGTCCAGTAGTTTAACCCAAACAAATTACTCAAGTCATTTTCTGCTGCCCTTCCTTTTTCTTTTTTGTCGGCATTTGTCTATTTCCTGATAAAATGGCACCTGTTTCTGTTGCTTCTCTATCCTTTCTGATCTCCAAATCTCCACAAGACCTAAGCCATCCATCCTCAACCCCATTTTCCAATTTTGTACATGGGGCCAGTGTGTCACTTTCAACAGTGACAATCATCTTGAGCCAATGTTTACACCACTGGGTAGCTAGCCCTGCCATTGTGTGGAAAGATTCCTCACTCGAAAACATGGTGTCAAGACCCATGACATTCTTCATGTTTGAGATTTTTGACAAAGCAGGCAGCACTGAATAATGCTTCTTATGATCATACTCTATTCTCTTCTGTTGTTTACCATTTTTCCAACATACAAAATTGTAATAAAACTACTCTCATTTTGTGTTACTAATACACATGTTGCATCCACAACTGCCATAGTGGGGGTTTACTGCACTGTGCCATAATGACTTTTCATGCCCATGCTGTCAAATAAACAATGGATTTTGTAAGCTGTATAATATATATTAATGCTGTGATAAATATTCTGGTATACTTGTATTTTGTCTTCTATGAAAGTGCAACTCATGCTTTCTTTGAAGTACTGCATTGTGTGTAATTGCAGATATACCAAGACCAGGAAATGAATAATTAAAGACAATGTTCCTTACAAACAGTAGAATTCATAAATGTGTACTTGTCATTTTTTAGAATTATAAACTGCATTATGAATAAATCACGTAGTCAATTTTTCTAGAGTCAGACATCACATTCAGTTTTTCCTGTTCCATAATTATTTTAATCTATTAATTTCAGTCTACTGTTACACACTTCCATACAGGTGTGTATACATCTCTGAGTAAAATAATTACATTTACTTCACCCTATCCTGAATGAATATTTCGTACTCATTATGAATATGGTGGAGCTTTTTCTCAACAGGACACCACTTAAACTAGACTCACAGGCATGGAGCCTACGGATTTAACATCCACAGAATTAAGACAGAGGAAAATTGTGGATCCTACATGAAACAGCTGCATATATGCTCAGGGCAGGTCCTGAGCCCAGACTCAGACGATGCATTGAACATTTCCCCAGTACACATTGCTCTGGTTTTGATTGGAATTTGGACATGACATGTAAATTTAAGATGCCTTAGAACCAGTAAGGCAAAGGAACATGTGTACTTGCAAAGCCTTTCCCAATGTCAGGGGAATAGGAGGAAAGAAAAGTTGTGTAACATCTTACCATAACCATAGATGTCCTTTTCTTCCATGTTGCAGTATTCATGACATATGGGTTTACTCTTTTTGCTACCCGAACGTCCGGCCAGTAAACAAAAGTTTTCAGTCACTGTAAGGTGTGCGGGATGTCCGATGTGACTAGGGGAATGTGGTCCATAAAAGTGATGTCTACATGCACCGGCCCTCAGAACTGTAAGCCCCAGTCAGAACCAGTCCTGTTAAGGGAAATTGCCAGTCCTGTGCCATCCAGAAAGGGAAATGCAGCATAACAGGAGGAGAAGGTGTGTGGGAAGAAATACTGCAACATGGAAGAGGAGGACATCTATGGTTATGGTAAGATTTTACACTTTTCTCTGTCCTTCTATTCCCATGTTGCAGTATTCATCACATATGGGTGAGTGCCAAAGCTCACTGTGAGGAAGGGGGTGGTGGTCTAGAAGTGGTCTCCAGGAATCCATGAAGGCTAGCCCTGACAAATCCCACCCTGGCTCTTGAAATATGGTTTAACTTGTAATGTTTGGTGAAGGTGTGCACTGATGACCAAGTGGCTACTTCTAGAATGGTGAAGGTATCCAACCCCCCTGAAGAAGGCTCCTGAGGAGGTCATAGCCCTGGTGAAGTGTGCTTTAACAGTACCTTGCAGGGATTTCCCATGGTAATTGTAGCAGAAGGTGATAGCTTTGGAAATCCAGATTGAAATTGTTTGGTTATTGCCTTCCCTAGGGCCCTGGGGTGGAAGGAGTCAAAGAGTTGATCAGCCTATCTGAAGGACTTGGTTTTGTGAAAATAAAATTTGAGTTTCCTGTGCACATCCAGGGAACAGAGTACTCTCTTACGGTCTCCCTGTGGGTTAGGGAAGAAGGTTGGTAGGTGGATGGCTTGATTTAGGGAAAGGTCATTCACCACCTTGGGCATGAAGGAAGGGTTAGTTCTAAGAGTAACCCTGTCAGTGTGGAATACCAAGAAAGGAGGAATAGCCATGAAGGCTTGTAGCTCTGCACTCTTCTGGCTGAGGTCAAGGCCATGATTAGTACAGTCTTCCATGTACAGTGTTTTAGGGAAGCTTTGTCTGCTGGCTCGAAAGGAGGAAGCATAAGCTTTTCCAAAATATAGTTGAAGTCCCATGGGAGTGGAGATGGCTTCCTGGGGGAGTCTCAGATGAAGGACCCCTTTAGGGAATAACTTAGCTGGTAGTCTGAAGCTAGGGGGATCCAGAGGAAGGCAAGCTGAAATGGCAGACAAGTGGGCTTTAATGGATTAGTAGGCCAATCCTGTCTGCAGTAGTTCACACAGGTAAGACAGAACTAGAGGGGTCTCACAAGCAGGTCCAACTGTTTTTTTGAGGCACCACATAAAAAAATCTCTTCCACTTTGATAGGCGAGATTTTCTTGTATTCGGTTTCCTGGCCTCCTGCAGGACAGTGAGCATGGCCTCTTTGTAAAAGTCTCTGAAGGGGATCAGAATCCTATCAGCCACAGGGTGAGGCTGTAACTGCCACTGTGGGTGTATTTGGGATTCCTTGCGCTGTGTGAGAAGGTCTACCCTGAGGGGTAACTTGTGGTGATTGCTCTTGGATAGTTGTAGTAGTAGGGGGACCTATGCTGTCTTGGCCAATAGGGATTCACCAACAAGATTTTTAGTCTGTCCTGTTGGATCTTCAGCAGGATCATCTGTACAAGTGGGAAGGAAGGAAATGTATAGAGAAACTTCCCTTCCAAGAGTTTGAGAAGGCATCTGTTGCCATTGCTTGAGGGTGTGGGAGCCTGGTTCAGAAGGAAGGAAGTTTCCTGTTGATGGAGGAGGAAACAGGTCTACTTGAGGTGTACCCCACCTGTAGACTAGGTCCAGGAAGACATCCATGTGCAGCATCCATTCATGGTTGTTTGTGATGGATCTGATGAGGGAGTCTGCCTGGGAGTTCTGTTGTGAGAGAATGTAAACCACCTGCAGGGTAACTCCCTGGGAGGTGGCCAGTTCCCACATTAGGAGAGCTAGTCTGCAAAGCAAGTAAGATTTTGTCGTCCCCCCCTCCCACCATTTATTGGGATACCACAGTACTGTGGTATTGTCTGTAAAGATCTTTAGTGGTCCCTGTTGTAGATTGGGTTGGAAGACTCACAGGGCCAGGATGATTGCCCTCATCTCTCGGCCATTGATGTGTTCTTTTTTGTGTGGCCCTGGCCACAGCCCTTTCACTTTCAGATGGCCCCAATTTGCTCCCCAGCTGAAGTCTGTGGTATCTGTGTGCATGATCTGTTTGGGTTGGGGTGGTTGGAGGAGAAAACCTAGATTGAGGTTCATTTGCTTCAACCACCACTGGATTTCCAGTTTGAGGCAGGGCAGAAGGGGAGCTCTGTACTCCAAGGGGTGGGAGTGCTAGGTCCAGACTAACCTTGGGTACCATTGCAACTTTCCCATAATGGAGTCTTGCTAATGGTAACATGGAGATAGTGGCTGCCATGTAGCTCAGGAGCCTGAGGTACTGCCTTCTTGTCAATTCTGCTTCTGAAGGACCAGAAGTAGATCTTCTGTCAGGCTTTCGACCTTTTGGGGGGGTAGGCTTTCATGATGTCTGTGTATATCCTGCACCCCAAGAAGACAATGTCTTGAGAAAGTTCCAGGTGGGATTTTGGGAAGTTAATCTGACATCCCAGGGACTTAGGAGGGAAATGGCAAGTAGTATGTGTTGCAGGAGGGTCTCATTGCAGTCTGCCTGTACAAGCAGGGTGTCCAGATAAGGGAATATATGGATTCCTTTTGTCCTGCAAAATGCAATAACTGGAACCAGACATTTGGTGAATACTCTGGGTGCAGTAGAAAGCTCAAAGGGCAAGGCAGTGAATTGAAAGTGAGAAGGGCCCACCGAAAACCTCAGGTATTTCCTGAAACTGGGCCTTATGACGATATGAAGTTAGGCATACTTTATATCTAGGGTGGCCATAAACCCTTGTGGAAGCAGGAGTGGAAAAAGAGTTAGTAAGATCAACATCCTGAAAGTAGGAAGCTGAAGGAAGAGGTTGAGTAGAAAGGGGTACAGAATTGGTCTCAAAGGACTGTCTTTTCTTGGGAATAGGAAAATCCTGGAGTAGAAACCTCTCCATTTTGCAGCCAGTGGCACTGTTTCAATGGTGCCTTGAGCCAGCAGGGTTTCTAGTTCATAGTTCATAGTTTAGTACTATTAAACCACCCTCCCAACCCTGGCTATAATAGGTGTAGCTGTTGTTTTGGAAGTTGTGGGATAATCCTTCACTTTGGGGGCATAAGCCAGGTCCATGAAATACCAGTTTTGTATAATTGAAAGGACCCATTTGTCTGAGTTGATGGATATCCACACAAGGCAGCAAAGTCTGAATCCTCCACCAGGCCAACATCAGCCACAGGCTGAGGGTCAGATGCGAGAGACACATTGGTAGTGGTAGGCCTGATAGTCTTGGCTTTCTTTTTTGGCAGTTCAGCAGGTACATCGGTAGAACCCTCTATACCTAAGACTATTTGTTTTAAACGTTGATTTTCCAGATACATGTTAAGTGCGTGCAGACAGATGCACAAAATTTTGGGCACAAATGTCTGGCAAATGGAGCAGGCCTTGTAGTCGTGTGACAGACCTAAGCAAAAGAAAAGACACTAATCTTGGGCATCCTTGTGGGGTATCTGATGGCTGCGCTTACACTTGCCCTTACTGGATGATATGAACAGGCATTAAAACTAAAGAAAATGACTGAAAAGGTTCCATAACTGGGTACTTATCTGATTTCTTCAAGATCCGACGGCAGGAACACCTGACATTCGACTGGTGGCTGAGAGGTTCTGTGGGCTGGTGCATGCAGATGTCCCTTTTATGCCCCACATTCCACTAGCCATATCAGGAGTCCCACACACCTTCCAGTGACTGAAAACTTTTGTATACTGGCCAGACATTTGGGTAGCAAGAGGAGTACACCAATATGTCATGAATACTGCAACATGGGAATAGGAGGACATCAGTCTCTGGTATCCTCAGTGATATAAGACTACAGAGTAATCAGCCTTGTAATGCTTGAACAGTAAGTAACTCCAACCCACAAGAGGCTAACAGCTAGCATCATTCTTCTTACAGGCTTACAGAAGCATAGTGAAGGTACCTCTATGTTTCTAAACTAACGTCTTTAAAGACTGGCTTCAAGAGCAATGGCATGGTGTTCAAACAAGACTGCATACCCCAGGAGGAAAAGGATAGACGCTAAGCCATACCATATAAGCTGCACCAGAGAAGCTGGAAGGAACAGAGTGTACTACTTTATGAAAGCACAAACAAGCAACTGGACTGCTATTCCACAGCAGGAGTTTTTAATTGAAAGGGCACATCATCTGTATGCTCCATACCTGGCTATGAGAAAGCAACTTAGAACTGTAATAGTAAAGACACACTCCTTCCAGCAGAAGGAGTTGATTCTGACAAAACTGGCAGAAGGACAAAGTACTAAAAAAGTGGGAGACAGCAGTATGTTGGTGGAGAATGAGTATTCACTGTACATCAGGCAGAAGAGCAGTACATTTATTCCACTATTCAGGGAAAGTCAAGAAGTCGGCATGAGATTCACACTGCTGTACCCAGTTATCTTCAAAATATTCTTTCCTGGAGGGACAAAATCATGTTTTGATGCAGTACGTACTAAGGAGGAAATACAAAAGTTTGTTCAACAAAAAGTAGGCTATGAAACAGGAGGAGATCCTGTGAATAAAGACCACAGAGAGATGGGCCAGTGACACCTTCTGTCAAGGATTTTCCATGAAAACATTGGAAAAGTAAAAAAAAAAAAAGTGTTGACTAGAAGAATCAAGAATACGTTGGCAATAAAGCACAAACAGGATTTGGGAGATAGAGAAAACAGTAACTTGGAAATTGACAAAGGTGGGATTACAAAGCAATAATTATTTGTAAAACACGACAGAACAAGAAAATTTGGAAATATTGGACTTTTTTAAATTTGTAGGGGACTCTAAAAGCATATGCCCTACTTCATGTCATTAATATTCAAAAAATACTTTGGAGAGGGGAAGAAAATGAAGAAAGTTAAATAGAAGTAAAACAAACTTTTTTCTTAATAGTAATACTGTTATATTACATGATTTTCTTTGCATGATAGAAGATAAAGTTTTCTCAGTTCTTTTATGTGTAATGAGGGTATAGTATAAACAGGTGCTCTTTTTTTTATTTTTTCTTCTTCATTCTCATATTTGCCTTGTTCAGTTTTAAGAAATGCAGGCACTGCATGTAAAAAAAAAAAGAAAATTCTGGTCAAAAGAGCATGAAAAAAGAAAAAAACTGATGTACTTTGTCCTCATTCTTGCACAGGGGAATGACTGGATTAAGGCTCTTAGCATGATCTATTAAATTTTAAGAAAAAGCCAGTAAATGAAAAAAAAAATGAATATTATAAAGTATTTTTCTAGCAAATAAATATATGCTTAGTAGCAACTCTCTAGCTGGTCCTCATGTCTTCATGTCTTCATGAGGTGACAATCTGGTAAAAAGAAATGGCTAGGCGACTGCATTTTTTGAAAGCTGTACCATGCGTCTCAGTATGTATAACCTTTCTTTTAGGTTAAACGTGTCTGACAGTGTGGCTGTCAGTTTGGGACACTTGTTCCTATTACGAGGATAAAATTTCAATATTTGAAGATTTACATAGTTTTGTGTGTTAGTATTAAGTTAATAGTTTTTGGGGGGTGATTGAGTTTTTTTTTTTTTTTTTTTTTAGGGCTTTCAAGAAAACAAAAGTTTTGTAACATGCAACACAAGCTCAAATGGATATGACAAGAAACAAATGTATAAAAGCTCAACCTGCCAAACAGTGTATGCATGCAATACAAAAGTTGGAACTAGACACTTAAAAAAAATGAAAGCTGGGAATAATAACTTAACACAATTAAGCTTTCTGTAATTGCTTTAAATGTCAATAGACTCGCAGATAAATATAACAAAAGAAAGAGTAGTGAACTACATTAAAAATTTAGAGTGCAAATAGCTATGCTACTGGAGACACACTTGGAAAGAACTAAACATGTGAGCGTGACAAAGAAAATTTTTCAGGATGGTTATTCAATGAAATACATGGGGCATAGGAAGAGATGAATACTTGTACTAATTACAAGAAGAGCTCCAATAGTAATAGAAGAGGATAAAAAAGATAATGGTAGATTTGTGGTACTAATGGGCTACCTGCAAGGGAGGAAGATTACACTGGCATGCACTTATATTCCACCTAAAACTGATATAATAGAGCTTAAGAAAATTCTGGGAGAAATAATCAGCTTTCAGCAAGGAATGTTACTTATGGGGGGACTGGAATTTGATTTGCAGCAGTGAAGATGTGTCTGAGGGGCCCAGAAGGGAAAATATAACAAAGAGTAGATTTTTGAAGAAATTTATGAAAATATTTGGCATGGACGATGTGAATTTAATACTAGAAGTTTGGACTGAATTTACATATTCCCCAAGATACAAAAACTGGGCTAGGCTAGACAGAATTTATATTTCACATGAACATTTCCATTATCAGACTTCAAATATCTATAACATTAGATGTTTACACACAATCCTCTACATGAACTAGATGCATTATTTATTTATGACCAACTCATCCTATTATGGTAAAATTATCCTTTAGTATTCATAATTCTAATCAATACCTCATCCTTTCAACTGCCATGTCTTTATGGTTATATTCCATAGGGCTATAACTAATATTAGTACACACCTGACAAAGATCACATGCAAAGTTTTTAGTCTTTCTTTGCTCTCCAGCTCTGCTAGGGTGGGCAGTTCTAAAATGTGTCATTCTTACTCCAGTGTAGAGAACTTTTAACTAGTGTTTGCATTTACTATATGCTGAAAAGATGTCAGATTACTTACTGATTACACATGGTCTGGTTTCACCTTATCAAGATGCAGTTGTGCACAAAACAGTTCATCGTGGGTAGGCACATTTTCTGTATTCTACAGCAGACTTAAACACAGAAGGACACAAAATACAGCACAGTCCTTCAGTGAAGTCAAGCCATAAGTCAATAATTAACTTAATGAAATCAAGCTGATTAAATCATAATCATCAACCCCCTTTTTCCCATTTTTCTATACGGCGTCAGGGTATCATATTAACTGTTGCCATCTGTCCAGATTCAGTGCCACTCTCCTACCTTCTTTAACATTCATGCCTGACTGTCATAGGTCTTCTCTCACACAGTCCATCAATATCTTTGCTGGATGCCCTCGTTTAGTCTTTCCTCCTTCCAATCTTTACCAAATTGTCTTCCGCTTTTCTGTCCATGTGCATGAACCACCATAATCTGTTCATTTTGACCTTATCTGCAATTGGTGGTACTTTTGCTTCTGTTTTGATATCCTCATTTCTTTAACTGACCCACAGCATGCATCCTACCATCCACTTCAGGCATGTCATCTCTATCACCTTTAATTTCCTCAACTGCTCTGCCTTCACTGCTTAGGTTTTTATACCATACAGCAGTATTGGTCACATCACTGTTTTGTACACCTTACTTTTCAGATTCTTTGGCATTCATCTGTCATACACTACTACTGAAAATCTGGGCCTGTCAGTTGCAGTCCCTTTGATTCTAGCTTTGACCTCCTCATTCTGACTTTACCCTCAACCATCCTTCCCAGATACTTCAAGCTGTTAATACTTCAAGCTGTTACTCTGTTCCACTATTTTCCCTTCTACCTCAGTTCTTAGCATCTTTTGATTTCTCCCATTTGCTGCAGTCACAGATGTTTTATCTGTACTCCATTTCATCCACTGTGAGTTCAGTTTTGCATTCCATTCCCCTATCCTTTTCTGAAGTTCTTGCTCAGAGTCTGCCTGTAATGTCACATCTGCATGTAACAGCTTTGTTGATCTGTCACCTCTGACCGGTTTGCTAATGCAGTCCATCACCAGTATGAACAGAGGGCTCCACAGCTGAACCATGATTCACACCAACTTCCAGTGGGAACCCCTCTGAGAGACTGAACGCTGTTTGTACTTGAGTCACTGGTTCCTTGTACATGACCTGCACTACTTCTACCTATGTTTCTAGGCCTTTGAACCATCACAAGACTGCCCAAAACAGCTTTCTTGGGACCATGTCATAGCCACTTCCTCATCTCTAGCTTCTTCTCAGCTATTTGTCTCACTGAAAATATCATGTTGAATGATATCATGTTGAATGATTAAACAATACACACAAAACAGAGCATAAGAAGATTACCAGAAAAGTGTACAGAGTCTGGCAAACACTGTGATAAAACAGATATAGAATAAACAGTTGGAAGAAAACCAGGCACATGTGAATCATCTCAATGACAAACCTACATATAATGTTTGTTTGTATACATTATACATTGAATGGATTAGTGCTGGAATGCAAAATTTTGAAATAATCTATGCATCTGTAAAATGAAGACAACAATGAAGATAATGAAGCTGACCGACTAAAATAAAGTTGCATTTAGGTTAAGGAAGTGATGTGACGAGTATGCTGGTAATGAAATGAAGATTCACATCAACTTAAGGACCACCACTCTCTTCACAGTGTGAATATAAAATTGCTTGCACTCATGAGAGCTTCATTAATGTTTTTTGGTGGTCAGCAAAGTCTGTTCATTTGCAGCCCCTTCTCTTCTTTAAGGGACAGTGGCACTGGACAGAACTGCTCCATGCCAACTCTAATAGATGCCAGAGTTGCTAAATGAACTTGGGCTATCAGGGTTCTATCCCTCTATGCCAGTTTTGGCTTTAATGCCTTTCTGATTTTCTACAAGATGGCATGTCAGATACCACTTACAGCCCTTAGGCTCCTGGTTCAATTCTTAGTTGAGACACCTTTTTTGGACAACTTCAGTGTGTTGTCCCTGTACCCACGTGATTTTTGTCTGTATTTACTCCTTCCTCTTACATTTCAATAACATTCTGGCAAGTTGAATGGTAATGCCACATTAGGTACAAGTGCAGATGTGTCACTGCACCCTGCAACAGATGAGCACCTCATCCAGAGCCTGTTCCTGTTGAGTGCCCTCTGCACATTAGGACAGGCTCTGACCATTGTAACAGACTAAACTGGATGAAAAGCAGGTATACAACAAATGACATACAACTAGGATGGACTTTAGAAAAACGGAGGTCTATAAAATACAATACTTAGTTGTTAGTAGCCATTACAGACTGAGAATACTGCAAACTGATGCTAGATGTGACTTACTTGCATTTAACAACTGAATATTTTAAAAAAAGTATTTAATTAAAACTCATCCACAAAGACAATTTACAGCAGATATTCACTTTTGTAAGCAATTATAGTACTGCAGGAAATTGTTTGTGTTTTTGTCCATACTGCCTTTTACAACATAGGATTCAAATTATACTGTAGACAAAAAAAATTAACACAATCTTAACTTCCTAACAAAAGAATCCCATCTAGCAGCAAATACTTTTTCCACTTTCTTGGGCTGTTCATTTTTTTTTTTGAACATGAAAAGAAATTAATTTTTGCTTGTGAATCAGGAATTATATAAAGAAAAGTAGCCCATGGCTGTTTTAGTTCTCAGATGAAATGAACTGCCAGCTGTTCACACTCTGTAGATATTTGTTAATGCCCCTGTATCTGGTCTTTCAGTAGCCACCATAGGTTTGAGTTCAAATTAATTTGTCAATTGCTAAGACTAAGCAACATGGACAGGCAGTGTCGGCACATTCTAGGTGGACAGCACATTATTACTCGACTGCAGAAAAACATGTTACTAGCTGGTATAAATTGGGCCACTTAAAACTAGACTTTAAAAGAAAGTATGAGCACATGGTTGCTTGATTCAAACTCTACTAATGAAAGTATGTTGAGAATCAATAATGGCTCTACAGACACTCTTCTGTTTGACAACTTCTCAACCATACACCTGAAACTCTAAGAAAAAAAACATGTGGGGGAGGTGACGTACACAAAATTACTTCTGACAGATGTCTACTTTCTTTGTGCAAACCAATTTTTGCACTGTGTGCCAAGACTGCAAGATCTGGTTAACAGGATTAAATCTGCACTTGTACAACATATGTGTAGATAAGGAACACAATATAGTAAAGGAGACAGCACTTTAACATAGGTGGCAGTTCCATCTTCAGAGTATTTGTATACACAGGTGATCTTCTCCTTTAAGCTTTCATGATTGGCAGTGGATTTCATTGTGTGGTGTGAGTTGCCAGCCAGTCCAAACCCTCCACAGAAGGCAAACACGCACTCATGCTGTCTTTGGGATGTGGGAAGAAACCAGAGCACCCTGGGGGGAACCACAGGAGAACAGACAGACTCCCACAAAGAAAGCACCCCTGCGATCGAACGAGGAGAACCTCTTGCTTGCTTGGGCAGGCACGCTAAACAACTGCACTACCGTGGCCATCCTGTATACACAGGTGATCTAACAATCTTATTTGTACAATGCAGTCCATTTTTAGAGTTAAGTACTACTTTACTTTTGCATTACCCAAGTAGCTGAAGGGGGAAAAGTGCAGATGTCTCTAACCACCTAAGATGATTGCACCTTGTATTTGGTAAGGCTCTTCCCCATAATTTATTACAACACTCTTATAAACTAGAATATTCCTTAATGCCAACTGTCAGTACCTACTAACCAGTGGTCAAAGTTTACGCTAGCTGGTTTGCTGCATAATTTCATATGGCTGTCCATTAACTTTCATTAGATCTCTGGCAGCACAACTGGCCCCACACTGTTATGCATATCCAGTGGTCTCTCTTCTTACTATTTATTTGATTTCATAATATAGTCATTTGCTGGTCTTTAGTCATCCATTTTACATGGCATTACCAGTGTGATAAAGCATCCTCTTGACATTCAGGATATTTTAACCTACTACGTTATCACTCCCTATAGTCTTCTGGACCCTCATTCTTACCCAGAGTTTAATAATGCCCTTTCACTAGTATGCGCAGCATGTTTTTTACCTTGACAAGTTAATATCCCATTAGTCTGCCACTAGTGTAGAGGGCAGGCTATAAATCAGCAAGTAGCACAAGTGTGTTTAAATATATACTATTTTCAATTTGCTTTGTACTTTTTTTTTACTGAAATAACATTACTAGAAATAAAGCTAACTGGAAGCTCACCCAGAAGACTGCATAAATTCTAATGGACTAGTTATAAGTGCATGTGGAAGTCTGCAGTCAGTACTGAGAGAAAAAAAAATTACCCATACACAAACAGCGTTGGACGAAGAACTTCTGACCTTTAAACTCTGCTGTTTCCTTATTTGGTGCAGAAGATGCTGCCATTCATCTTTTGCATTACTAAATTATTTCACTGTTTAGTCAGAAAAACCCTCAAGGGGACCATTTTCCAAGTCACCACTATAAAATACCCCCTGACTGTCCCAACATAACTTGACGGTTTAGATTATTTTTTGGACAAGCTTATCTTTATTGAGTTCCTAAGTCAGACAGTCTGATCTTCACAGAGGCCTTCCAAAGCAGACTGCAAAACATTGTAGTTGCCCTCTTATAATGTCTCTATCCTGTGTACATTCTCGTAGGGATAGGGTCTCCAGAAAAAAAAAACATGCCAGATGGCATCTTTCTAAATCATCAGTATTCCACAAACTTACTGCATTTTGATGGGCAATATTTTGCAAATGTTTAGAGGTGAACTGCACTCTATACCCCAGTTCACCTTACTGCCTTCTCATTATCCATTTACAGACAGAGTACAGCACTGTAAATTCCCCTCACATTTACTTGCAAGACTCACAAGGCAGCCAGGCCACTCCATTTTAAAGCTGTATACAGTCTATTAAAAGATGAAACACAAAAATTGCCTTTACTTGCTACCTTTTCATACAGATAACAATGACAAGGTACATACACTCAAGTACATTCATATAACAAAAAGACAAACACAGAGGAATGCTGTTAAAAAGCTATTTTTGTTAAAAATACCCACACACCAATACAATAAAAGCAGAAATCACAGTTTAGAAACAAAATAAAATGAAGTAATACATCACATCCCAAAGCTGATCTGTTAAACCATGGAATCGTGTTTTGTTACAATTAGATTTGTATACAAACTGGACAGAAAATAAAATAAAACATACTTTCATATTGCACAAAACTACACTAATATATGTATGTATGTGAATAAAAAGTGTACTTTACAAAGAGTTCAGGCCCTGCTCAGCATATTGTCAATGCCATTAAATATCAACTGTATAGATTTATGTGCTTTTCCTTTTTTCACACAAAAAATGGCTTTAATTCCAGAATATTTTAGTGTCACCTTTTCTCATTTTGTGAGAAATTTATTTTGTAGTTTACTTCCTACTCGGTTAACAGTATATGAAAAACAGCTCCAAAGTACCTGTCAACATTTAATGTGCCTATATGGTTTCAAAGTATCCACGACAGCACTAAGGAAAGAAACTAAGTACCACCACATCTGGGCAGAATTTGTATGTCCTCACATCATTATTCTACAAACATGTAGATGGACAGGTCCGCCTTAAAGTCTGTCAGAAGAATGGGTTTTCAGTGTAGGTCTTCCTGGCACAGAAAGGTAGCACCTAACACAGCTTAGCTGCCAGTCAGTACAAGCTGGATAACAAAACAATAGCTCAAAAGTAGCAAATGATCTATGCACCAACTCAACTGTCTAAATACATGTCACACAACCAGCTCTGACTTTAAGACAGATAGCTACTTAAACTTGTTTTCTGAATAAGTAAAGTTGTAACCTTGTGTTAACAAACAAGAAGTTATGTACTCACCATAACGTTCGATGTATGTAGTCCATCTCACCTCACATTCTTACCCGTGGGTTCGGAGCCGACTATCGGCTCTGACTCGGCCGATTATATACTAGCTCGAAGTCTTTCATTGGCTGGGCTAAGCAGGTATCCCAAGGTGCACTGCTCCATATCCCCAGATCTAGTTTGCTGCAACTCATTTGTACTCCATGCACACATCACATCCAGGTAAGGAATAAGCTAATCCAGGGAACTGTGCAAATGACAATCCAACCTCCAAATCCTCCAGGCAGGGGGAAGGTGAGAGGGTAAGTAAGAATGTGAGGTGAGAGGGTAAGTAAGAATGTGAGGCGAGATGGACTACATACATCAAACGTTATGGTGAGTACATAACTTCTTGATGTTATGTAGTCCTATCTTGCCTACATTCTTACCCGTGGGACAGCGTCCCTAGCACCTACATCCTGGGTGGCTCACAGGAAAATACTCCTGAGAACTGTGGAGCCAAAGGAAGACCTGCCCCTGGAGACCACGTCCAATTTGTAATGAGAAACAAATGTGTGAGGAGAAGCCCAAGTAGCTGCAGCACATATATCATCCATTGACAATCTGGCTTGATAGGCTGTGGATGTGGAAACAGCCCGAGTAGAATGAGCCTTGACTGGAAATGGCAGATCCTTTCCTCCCGCTTGATAAGATGAGAGAGATAAAGTTAGATATCCATCTAGACAGTGTGACTTTGGATACCAGGTAACCCCTTCAGTTTTCTGAAAAGGAAACGAAAAGTTGATCCGACATTTGGATATCTTTTGTTCGGTGTAGATAGAAGCATAATTGTCTATGTACATCCAACTGGTGAAATCTAAATTCTGCCTTGTTGGAAAAGTGGGGAAAGAAAACAGGCAGCTCAATGGACTGATTTAGGTTAGACACGGAAGCCACTTTAGGAAGGAACGAGGGGTTTGGTCTGAGAGAGACCCTGTCTTTATGGAAGATTAAATATGGAGGTTTGATGGAAAGGGCTTGAATCTCTGAAACTCACCTTGCTGAAGTGATTGCTGTTAAGAAGGCTGTTTTCCAGGTCAGGAATTTCAATTTGCAGGTAGCTGCAGGCTCAAAGGGTGGTAAAGTAAGGGCTTGTAAAACAAAATTGAGATCCCAGGGCATGATAGGCTCAGACACTGGTGGATGGAGCAATACAGTACCTTTCAGGAAAGCCTTGCATAGTCTATGCGCCATCAGACTAGGCTCATTTGCTACATGGAAATTAGAGATCGCTGCCAGTTGAACTTTGATGGTGGCTGATGCAGAACCCTGATGGAAGAGAATAGACAAAAACCCCAGAACTGAATCTATCGGGGTCGTGTAAGGATCAATGACTCTGGTATGTGCCCAGATAGAAAACCTTTTCCATTTACTAGAATAAATCTTCCTAGTGGATGGTTTATGAGAGGACACTAAGATATGGGCCACTTCCGGTGAAAAATTATGAAGTCTGACTAACGATGGAATTGGAATAGCCAGGCTGTCAACCGGAGGGTCATCAGGGAGGGGTGGAACTGTCCCGACATGTGTCAGTAAATCTGGTTGAGGGTCCAGAGTCCAAGGAGTGTCCACAGTGAATTGCTGAAGGAAGGGGAACCAAACTTGGCGGGGACATAGTGGAGCAATCAGAATCATTCTGCTTCCCAAGGATTGCGCTTTCTGAATCACCTGTGACAGCAAGGGAAACTGAGGGAAAGCATAAAGCAGACCGGGGGGGCCAATCATGAACCAGAGTGTCCCTGGGTGACTCCCCCTGTGGGGGGATCAGCGTGAAGTAGTTGCTGCATTTCGCATTGAGGGGAGTGACAAAAAGGTCACAGCAAGGCTGACCCCATCTGCTAAAGCTTCGCTCTGCAACCAGGCGATTCAGGGACCACTTGTAAGGCATCAGGACAGCTCTGCTTTGTCTGTCCGCAATCACGTTGGACTTCCCCGGAATGTGCGTTGCCACCAGAAACCGTTGGGAAGTTATTGCCCAATGCCACACTCACATGGCCTCTCTGCAGAGGGTAAGACCTTGTTCTCCCTTGTTTGTTTAGATACCACACTACTGACATGTTGTCTGAGTGTATCGCAATCGCCCCTAGGGGAAGAACATTCTGAAGTGCCTGCAACGCAAGAAGCACTGCTCTCATCTCTAGGACGTTTATATGCAGATGTATCTCGTGTTCTTGCCACGTGCCTTGGACAGTCCTGCCAAGATAATGCCCCCCCCCCATCTGGGAGGCATCCGTGGTCACCATGGCAACGGGAATGGATGGAACGAAGGGCTTTCCCCCGTCTAAACTGTTGGTGCACAGCCACCAACCGAGGTCCTACTTGCATCTGTCCGTGAGTAAAATGGGATGAGACAGTGGCAGTTTTTGGAAGGACCATTGAACAAAGAGGAGGCATTGGAGAATTCTCATGTGTAATCTCGCAAGAGGGACCAACATGATTGTTGCTGCCATGGTCCCAAAGAGTTGGAGAACCTCTCTTTCCTTCGCTTGTCTCAGGGGCATCAGCATGTGCATCTGTTGTTGCAATGCTCTGATCCTTTCTTGCGGTACAAATGCTCGCATTTGAATGGTGTCTAATTCTGCTCCTATAAAGGTGACATGCTATAAGGGCAATAAGGCAGATTTTTCCCAATTTATCGTTATACCCAACCAGTGACATAGACTGACGGTAGCATCCCTGGGTTTGAACTAGTTGATGCCTGGTGGGGGCGGTAAAGAGCCAGTTGTCCAGATACGGAAACACCTGGAATCCCTGACGTCTCAAGTGAGCCGTAACCACCGCCATACACTTGAACACCCTGGGGGCTGTGGTGAGACCAAAGGGCAGGGCTTGAAACTGGAAATGACTGGCTCCCAGCTGGAAGCGTAGGTGGCTCCTGGATGCTCTGTCCATCTTCACATGGTAGTAAGCATCCTTGAGGTCGATGGAGCACATCCATACCTCCTCTCCCAACAATGGAAGAATCGATTGTAGTGTGACCATACGGAACTTGGACTTGCGTACAGAACTGTTTAGTTGACTGGTCTGAGGTCCCCTGTTCTTTTCGGCACCAAAATGAATCTTGAGTAAGTCCCTAATCCGATTTGGTCTGAGGGGAGACACTGGATGGCTCCTTTTTCTAGCAGCAGTGAGACCTCTGAGGCTGCTTGATCCCTTTGACTGGGTGGAAAGTCTGGGATTTTTCCTGATTGTCGGGGTTCTGAAGAGAATGGAATGAGGTTACCTCCGGAAATTATCCATATTACCCATCGGTCCTGGGTAATGCTCTGCCAGGCTTCCGGATATAAGGAAATTCGACCCCCGACTGGCTCCGGATAAGCGCAGTCGGGCACACCCTCAGGAACGAGAGTATGGACAGCCACGAAAAGAATCGCGATCTCCTGGAATTGCGGGGGCTCCCTCTGCGGCGACGTCTCCCTGAATAATCCCCCTGCCTCTGGAGGGGGGTTCACCTTGGGCAGCAGGAAAAAACCTCTGCGATTTCTTGAACCACATCCCCCCCCCTGCTGGGCCTTGGGATAAGGCCTAGAAGGAAGGGAAAAACAGACCCCTATGGCAGACCGGGTCTTTCCCTCTTGCTCACACCTGGTGAGGGGTGTCTTTCACTTTGGTCCCAAACAAGGAGGAACCGTCAAAGGGGACGTCAGTGAAGGAAGACTTGAAGGCCTCCACAAAGTGACACAGGCGCACCAGGCTTGCCTTCTAAGGGCAACCCCCTGAGCTTGCTGCCCTACTCACTCCCTCGGCTGCATACGAAATGAGACGCATGGACGAGTTAGCAATGGAGTTGAGGGTACAGACCTGGGTGTTAACAGTCTCAGCCACCGCCTCAGGTATGTTACCCACAAGAGTATCTCCCAACTCTTTGAGGAGATCTCCCTGGAGCAGAGTGAAGTGAGACAGATAATTCAGCGACCTTAGAGTGAAGGTTGCTGAAGATAGGGTACGCTTCCCGTACCGATCCATGGTCCTAGACTCCTTGTTAGGAGGATGGATGGATGGATGAAGACTCTGCTACTTCCTTCTGGGTGGCTGCCGCCACCATCATGGTATCTACAGGGACTCCTTTAGATAGAAAATCGTTGCCCGGGGGGGGGGAATTTGTTGGGACGCCTGAGCACGGGCTCCACAGAATCGGGGTTTTTCCACACTCTTCGACAAATGAGGTCAAGAAGTAGGAGGCAGAGGGTTGAGCACCAAAAGCCTCAAGGAATACTGACTCCTCCTTGGAAGGAGCTTTGGAAAACCAGTCACCTCTTTGTTTCAGTATCTCCAGGATATCGGAGAAGGAAACATCATCAGAGGATGACTTGGGGGACCCTTCCAATTCCTCGAGATCAGTATTAGAGGTGAGAGACTCATCCTGGGAGTCTATGTGCTTCCTCTTGCACAATTTCTTTCTAGGAGGCTCCTCAGGCACGAACTCTGGGAGACCCTCAGAAAGCTGGGGACCGCTCATGAGGGTATACTTAGGGCCTGGTGTTCTACTGTCCATGGATAGGCAAGTATCAGAGGCTCTCGCCAGGGTGGTGGGGGACGGAATGACCAACCCGGGTGATGTAGCTGACTACCTGGCCAGCTCGCTCCGCATGGCCTCAAAGGCTGGTCCCCCCAAGTCTGAGGACCGGCCAGCCTCAGAGGCCACGACCGGGACTGGGGTCCCACGAGCCGATGCACCGAGTGGGAGACTCAGAACTGACCGATGTCCCGAAGTATCCCCCTCGGGCCCGACCGAAGAGACTCGAGTCCCGAACCCTGTGGATGGAACCGACATGGTCGGAGCTGAGGTTGGCACCGATAGACCATGAGGGGGTATCAGAGCCAGCGTAGGAACATCACTCGGAGCGGAGCATACCGGCTCCGACGACAAGGATGTGCTCGGAGGAGGAATCATATAAACGGTCATAGGAACTGGCTCCGGAGCCGAGTGGGTCAGAGCCGAGAACAATTTAGCCAACACCGGCGACTGCAGGAGCCTCTGCACCACCCTTATCAACATCCAAATCAGAAAGCCTGGAGGATTTGGAGGACAGCGATGGAGATTGGGATCTCTTGCCAGGTGAACCATGCATCACACTGGGCGACCGGCTCCGAATGGGTTCAAGAATGATAGCATCCGACGCCGATTCAGTTAACACTGATACCTCCTGCGGCCCAGAGGACAGTGGAGCCGAGGAAGTAGAGTCCAGTACAGTAATCTTCTCCTGAGGCTCCGAAGAGACAGATGGAGCCAGAGACCTTTTCTTAGCCTTGGAAGCTTTGGATTTTGACGAATGTTTTAGAAGTCCCTTCAACATTAATTAATTTTTTATCTCCTGGAGCACCCTAGGAATGAACGCGTGGCAAAAGCTACATGACTCCTGTAAATGGATGGCTCCAAGGCAGTAAACACACACAGAGTGTCCATCCGTGATGGACATCTTATATCCACACTTGGAACATTTTTTAAAGCCAGAAGGCTTATGCTCCTTCTGATCCTTAGACATCTTATAACAAGCGCTAAGCGAAGCCACTTAGACACAAATCACAAAAAAGGGCGGGAACAACACACAAAGTAGATACACCAAAAAAAAACTCTACTCGACACAATCTAAGAACCTCTAACTGAAACGATTCTTCTATGGGCACATGCAGACAAAACACAATCACACTAATAGCTTATCTAACAACAGAGGGGAGAACTGGGTCCTCCAACTAAAATGGGCCTAGCCCGCTGGAACAGTTAGGGATACCAAAAACACAACCACCACACTCAAACACAGCAACAGCAACAAGAAATAGCTATCAAAATAGCTTTTGGGTATGAAATATCAAATTTCTCTAAGAGAAATAGCAAAAAAGAGAGTACTTAGCCACAGCCAAGCGAGACCACATCAGAGCTACATAAGCGGCAAGAGAGATCTGGGGATATGAAGCAGTGCACCTTGGGATACCTGCTTAGCCCAGCCAATGAAAGACTTCGAGCTAGTATATAATCGGCCGAGTCGGAGAAGATAGTCTGCTCCGAACCCATGGGTAAGAATGTAGGCGAGATAAGACTACATAACATTTGGTGTTATTTGACTTTACCAGTCCTCCATGAAATGGGTAATGTTACATAAGGTAACACTACATGTCACTTCAACATATGCAAACCACACTTTCCAATAAAAACATATGCAAGGCACTCCTTTAGATGTATCTAGGCAAGGGTTAGTTTTGCAATTACCCAAGGCATCTGCTCACAGTAAGATGTAGATGGTGCAAACTTTGAAGAGATATGAGAATGGAAAGGGGTCAAAAGAAATAAGGACTAAATTTCATAATTATCGTTGAAAACTGTAAAACAAAATGCAAAGTTAAATGTGTTTTAAATCAAGGCCTGCTGAAAACTGAGAAGCACTGAGCATTCAAGTTAAGAAATGTTTTCTGGTTGAAAATTCACACACAGGTGTTCATATTATTGAATCAACATAATTAGTACTACAAAGAAATCGAAGAAATCCTAATGTAGTCAAAAATGTGACAACATAAGTAAGCACAGTTGTGTACACTTACCATAAATGTAGATGTTCGAGTGTATTCACTGATGCAGTCATCACATTTGGATTATCCCTGCCAGGATAGCCCTCGGCCAGCCCGAATACCAGAGGCTTAGTATTTCTGTGTCGGTTGCTGTCACTTCAGGACTGACGTTAGGTCGTCAGTAGTATAAAGTAAGGCAGCCGATGCCATTACATCAGTTTTTCTTGCCCTGTCAGGATCCCCCAGGTGGAAGCCAGGTTATGGTGGAAGAACCCCACCAACAGAAAGCAAATACCAAAATGTCCCTTGTAAGGAGAGAGAGAAAAGAGGGGGATGGAGGGAGGGAAATCAGGACTGCAATACGCTCGAACATCTACATTTATGGTAAGTGTACACAACTGTACTATGTTCTTTCTGTTTCACTGTTGCAGTCATCACATTTGGGTTGATTCCCAAAGCTGAGGAAAAGGGTGGTGGCAGTCAATGAGACTAAGGGCTGGTTAAGATGCCCTGCAAGACTGCAGTGGCAAAGCCTGCCCTGGATTTGGAGAAGAGAGGCAGGTGGTAATGCTTGGTGAAATTGTGAACAGCTGTCCAGGTGGCAGCTTCCAGGATGTCCCTGGTGGGGACTCCGCTGAGAAAAGCTGCAAAGGTGGAGGCTGCTCTGGTGGAGTGAGTCTTGATCCCCTTAGGGGGAGGCTTTCCGTGTTGCTTGTAAAAGAAATGGATGCAGTATGCTATCCAGCTGGAAACTGTTTGTTTGGAGATGGCTTTGCCCTCTGCCCCTGCAGCAAAGCTAAGCAGTCATTGATCAGACTTTCTGAATGATTTAGTCCTGCCTAGATGGAATCTGAGCTGCTTGTGCACATCTAGAGTGTGCAGGATCCTTTCCCCTTTGTTTTGTGGGTTAGGGAAAAAGGTGAGCAAATGAATGGATTGGTTGAGAGCCACACTAGACACCACTTTGGGCATGAAGGATGGGTTAGTCCTGAGGGAAACCCTGTCAGCATGGAAGATGATGAAGGGCTCCACAGCCATGAGTGCTTGTAGCTCAGAAACTCTTCTGGCTGAAGTGATGGCCAGAAGAAAAGCTGTCTTCCAAGAGAGAAATGTTAACTCTGCTGAAAATGCTGGTTCGAAGGGGGGCAAGGTGAGCTTTTCCAACACAAAGTTAAGGTCCCAAGCTGGGATAGGGTGCTCTTCTGGGTGGCCTCAATTTGCTAGCCCTTCTTAGGAATTGTTTGATCAGAGGGTGTGAGAAAAGGGGCTGCTCAGTGGGGAAATGAGCAGAGATAGCAGAGGCATGAATTTTAATAGAGGAAAAAGAGGACCACTGTGTAGCAGATTAGCTAGGTAGGGAGGGATGTGCCGTATCAACTCCCTTATCCTGAATTCAGGTGCTGAACCTTTTCCATTTGTCAGCATGAGACTTTCTAGTGCTAGGGCGTCTGGCCTCACGTATAACATCTAGAACCTGTTTACTGAGGTTGGCAGATTGATTAGTGGTCAGGGAATAAGCCAAGCTGCCAAACTGAGGGTCTGCAACTGGGGATGCATAAATTCCCCTTCCCCCTGGGTCAAGAGGGTTGGGGTCTGAGTGAGGTGGCAGTGGGGACAGGCTGCGCAGCAGTGGGTACCAGTGCTGGCGAGGCCAGTCTGGAGCAATAAGAATTGTCCTTGGTTTTTCCTCCCTTATTTTGAGCAGTACCCTGGTGATGAGAGGTAGTGGAGGAAAGGCATAGACTAAATAGATTGACCCAGGGGAAAGACAGGGCATCCACTTTCCAAGCCATGCAGTGATGCTCCCTGGTGTAGAACTTGCTGAGCTGATGGTTGGTGTGGGAGGCAAAGAACCTTCGGGGTGCCCCATTTCTGAGTTATTAGGGTGAAGGTTCTTTTGTCTAGCTGCCACTCGTGTGGGTCCAGAAGATTTCTGCTTAAGTGGTCTGCCAGAGAGTTTAGAGAACCTGGCAGGAATTGTGCTAACAGGTGGAGTTGCATGGCAGAGGCTGTGTGCCATCATGGTCAGCCTGCATAGAGGGTAGGAGTGAGTCCCTCCCTGCTTGTTGATATACCACATCACAGTGGCATTGTCTGTTTTGATCAGGAGAGCCCCTGGGGAGAGAAGGGGCCTAAAAGCTGTCAATGTGTGCTGGACATACCTCACTAAAAGAATCCAGGCCTAACGCAGATGCCCTATGCTGACCGCCTTAAAAAACTCCAGCTATACTCAGTGGCATATCATCTATTCAGAGGCGATCTCTGCTTAACATACAAGGCCATGTCAAACCCAGAGCTGTTGGACATGCTACACTTAAAGAAATCCCAATCCCTCAGGGCCACACGCTCCAGGGATCTAAACCTTGTCATCACAATAAACAAAACATGCTGGAGGGATAGGTTCCTGACCCAGAGACTCCTCAGACTCTGGAATAGACTGCCCATACATGTCAAGCAGAGCGCCTCCTTGGCCCTCTTCAAAAGGAACCTTGACGATTGGATGGGAGAAAGCAAATTCACCCCGGGGATCACGTCAGTCATCCTGCTAGACAGGGATCGAAGGAAGTAAATAATGTGGGAAGAAATAGCCAGGGAATTGTTATGGCTAGGTTTGTATAGGCCCTAGGGCCGATAGCTTAGTACCAACCTATGACAGCTAACATCTCTTTTTGTTTGATGTACAGAAGGATTTGCTGTGGGCTCCATTGACCCTGTATGCACCTGCCGTCCAGATGTGCACCTCAGGCATAGTCTGATGCATCTGTGGTGAGGGTCTGGATGGTGAGTATGGTAGTCCCCTTGTTGTGGGAGCATGCTGCTGCCCACCAAAGAAAATCTTTCCTGAGGCAAGATATCATTGGTATAAAAGTTTCCAGGTCTTGAGAGTGTTAACACCAAAGGCTTTTTAGGTACTACTGAAGTTTCCTCATATGCAGTCTGGCATATGGAATGACTAGAATGCAAGATGCCATGAACCCCAGAGCTTGCAGGATTTTCCTTGCAGATAACTGGGGTCTGGTGGCTAGTTAAGAGAAGCAGTCTGTCAGGTAAGTTTGCTTTTCTGGTGTAAGGAATGCCATCTGTGTCCAGGCTTGCTCCCAGGAATATAATCCTTTGGGTCGGTACTAGTTTGGATTTTTCGTTGATAGTGTACCCTAGGGAGGTCAGTAGTGACTTTACAAAGGCCAGGTGCTTGAGCAGCTTTTCCTGACTGTCTGCCTGAATTAGGCAGTCGTCTAAATATGGGTAAATTTGGATATTCCTTAGTCTGCAAAAGGCAGTGGCGGGAGCCAGACATTTTGTGAAAACTCTGGGAGCAGTAGATAAGCCAAAGGGAGGTGCAGAGAACTGAAAGTGCAGAGATCCTGCCCTGAAACATAGATATTGCCTGCATGACTCCCTGATAGGAATGTGGAGGTAGGCCTCTTTTAGGTCTAAGGTCTATTCCTTTGTCTGCAAAAGGCAGTGGCGGAAGCCAGACATTTTGTGAAAACTCTGGGAGCAGTAGATAAGCCAAAGGGAGGTGCAGAGAACTGAAAGTGCAGAGATCCTGCCCTGAAACATAGATATTGCCTGCATGACTCCCTGATAGGAATGTGGAGGTAGGCCTCTTTTAGGTCTAAGGTCTATTCCTTTGTCTGCAAAAGGCAGTGGCGGAAGCCAGACATTTTGTGAAAACTCTGGGAGCAGTAGATAAGCCAAAGGGAGGTGCAGAGAACTGAAAGTGCAGAGATCCTGCCCTGAAACATAGATATTTCCTGCATGACTCCCTAACAGGAATGTGGAGGTAGGCCTCTTAAGTCTAAGCGTCCTTGGACAGCATGGGTAGCAGTTGCAGGAGGGTGAGCATTTTGAAATCACCAGGAAATTGTTTAGAATGGACAGATCGAGGATGGGGTGCCAGGTGCCCTCTTTTCTGGGTACCAGAAAAAGTCTGGAGTAGAAACCTTGGCCTTTCTGTTCTGCAGGAACGTGCTCTATTGCCCTCATACAGCGCAGGGAAAAGACTTACTTTTGCTCCTCTGCTCACTGGTTTGGAGGTAGATCTGGGAACCCTTTTAAGGTTGGAAGACTGCAGAAAGAAAATCTGTATCCCTGGGACACTATGTTGAGGACCCAACAGTCGTTGGTAATGGTGGCCCAGGTGCTTGCATGAAAGGAGTGTTTTCCTCCTAGGGGTAAGTGAAGGTGGGCAGAGGGAGGGGGTGGTGGAGGAGAGTCATTGTGAGTTCTTACCATGAGGGGGTGGCTTAGAACTCCCTAGTTTTGAAGTGGAGGAATTCCACTGTTTTGATCTCTGCATTCCCTGTGGCTGCTGTCTGGGGGGTCTGCTTCCCTGGGCTCTGGGCTGAACTGACCTGGAGGGAGCAGGAAAAGACCAGTGCTTGGAGGGGCAATGCCTGCTGAACCTGGGTGGCTGGACCTGTAAGAAATCCTTAACTGTCTGCACAGACTTAGCTTTTTCTTCCAATTTTTTTAAGACGACCTCTGTCTTAGTGCCAAATAAGTTGTCTTTGGTGCAAGGCTGCATCCAATAATTTAGATTTAGCATGGTCTGGCAAGGGCTGTTCCTTAAGCCATGCATGCCTTCTAAGGACAGAACCGGTGACTGCTTCTAGGGCATCAAAACCACAGTGTCAGGAGTGCTTAGTTACTTGACTTGCAGAATGCATTAACTCTTGTAACTCTTTGGATTCTGCACAAGCAGGAAAGAAAGACACTTTTTGTTTGAGGAGTTCCATGGTATGTTGCCGAAATTTTGGCATATGGAACTGGCAATTTAGTGCTCTGATAGCAAGAGTAGCAGAGGTGTATACTTTTTTACCCCATCAGTCTAGTGCTTGGGAATCCCTACCTCAGGGGGTGGGATTCTTAGCAGAGGTTGCTCTAATTCCTTTGGGCCCTTGAGAAATTACATCAGGGTCAGCAGTAGGATTTTTAAAAAGAAATTTGTGAGAGTCGGGTTTTCTGGGTGCAGGATGAAGGGTGTCAGGAGTCAAACTGGATTCCAGGAAAACATCGTCCACATCATCTAGGACTGGGGGAATGGCCAGGGGTCTGTGCTGTGGAAGATCTAAGAATTCCATGAGTCTCTTTTTAGACTGAGGGTAGTCCTGACACTCCCATTGGAAATGCTCCCTTAAGATATGAAGGGTTTCCCCAAAGGAAAATTCCCCGGGTGGAGAGGCTGAAGGAATGGAATCCTCTGCATCAGAATCTTCATAAGCAGAGAGGGGTTGCATGTCTTCATATTCAGATGCATCAGAGTCATCAGACTCCTGTTCAGACAAAACTACTGGGGACACATCTCTTTCTTTTGGAAGGGGTAGCTTTGGCTTGCCCTGATGAGCATGATAAGGTCTACCACCATTTTAAGCATTTGAGACTGAGGCAAGAAAGCAGGTGCCTGAGACTGGGTCGTCGGTTTCTTGGGTGTGGTTCGTACCCTGGGACTTAGAAACTTGGTAGTTTTCTAAAGAACGGTGGACATGAAAGTCGTCGGTTTGTGTCGAGAATCGGTAGAGTGAAGTACTTCCTCGGAAGCCGGTACCTGCTCAGCGGCTCCAGACTCATTCAAGGGAGAGACAACCACAGGATCCTTAGTCGAAGAAGTGTTTTGCAGCATACCGGACTCCAAAAGGGTCTTGGTAGCAGCCTGCAAATCCACAGAAGCGGGCATCAGTGGCTGCGAAAGCACCTCACTGAGGACCGGAGTACTGACTACTAGCTTAACGGAAGCATCATTGGTAAGTTTGGACCTGTGTGGTCTATCTCTGTCTTTATCTGGAAGATCTGCTGTTGAATGGCTTACCAAAGCCACATCAGAATTCGGGGACTGTAAGCGAAAATATCTAGCTAGAATAAGGGCCTGACGAGGTATAGTTCTGGCGTTGAACAAAGCACAAAAGTGACAGCAGGGGACGTTGTGGTCTGGGCCTAAGCAAGTGACGCAGTAAGAATGAAAGTCTCGGTGTGGTATTTGCTTTCCACAGATGAGACAATTGTTAACTTTTTCTGACATCGGTTAGTGCAAGAAAAAAGGATCCCCAATGGGGTACTTGGCTTTAGAAGACTTGAGCTTCAATTCGGAAGATGAAACTCAGGTAGTGGCCGACTGGTATTCGTGCAAACTGCTTCTGCTTTGGGCTCTGCGGCAAGAAAGACTGATGTAATGGTGTCTTACATGGAAATATTTGGGCGAAGCTAAGTTAATGAAATGTCGATAACTTTGGAGTCAGTGTGTTGCAATCTATTGCATGGTGGAATACGCTTGTACAGCTACACAAGACAGCTGTGGACTACACTGGGTAAGGGGAAAAAATGCAGTATTTTTTCTTGACGATTTACAAAACATTCTGCCACATTATGCTGCATCTACGGCTGAGTTTGGACATCTCAGTAATCCATCCTTGTAAAGGCTTTTGATTATCTCCTTAGGAGTATTTAATATTAGTTTGTAAATAATATTACAAAGATTTCCTCTTTTTCCTTTCTTTCTGTATGGCTAGTTTGTAAAATGCAAGCCGTTTCTACAGTACACTCTAGCATACCTCTCAATCTCTCAATGCAAGAGATCTGGAAAAAGACAGAAATAGTGGAGGGGGGGGGACAAAGGCCCCAAAATAGGGACAGATTTTAAATGTTGCTCATATAAACTTAGCAAGTTGCTAGAATAAGAGGTTTTGAATTATTATGTATTTTCTGAAGGGTGTGAAGTCTGAAACTCAAGTGTCTACCATTATTTGGTTAGTTCACTTCTCAATCATTTGCCAGAACACCACAAATTTTATGAGGAACAGCCCAAAAATATGAGGCAAAATGTGGACATTCTGCAAAAATCTGTACAGTTGAGAGGTATGCTAGGCACTCCAGCTATAGGTGGACTTTCCTTACACAGAGTGATTAGCTTGATTAGTGGTGGAAATTTTACGTTATACTACAGAAGGACACTTTAATTTATTGCCCAGTAATGTAAATGGATACGGAGGGTTAATTACAATTTAGTCTACATAGTGTGGGTAGAATTAAAGTTATTCTCTTCATTTTACGATTTTTCAGGAATAGATAAAACACATCACGAAAGAACACTAATATTGTAGGGATTTTTGATGCACACCAATTCATGGATTCAAATCATGCCCCAGTTTGTTTTCATGACAGCAATTTGCACTTTGTTGCCTAAAACGTGGGATAGACAATCTTTATTTTGGTAAAGTCCTCTTGATAATGATTTGGGGAGAATGTAGAGATAAAGAGAAGAGCAACTCATTATTAGGTTAGGGATGTGTAGTTCACTGGGAAGTGCTTAAAAAGGGGTCTCACAATTTGATGAAATGGTACTCAAATAACAAAACAAAGAGGTTAGACAGAATGACCTCAGAGAGCTGGATTTCATGGCACAAGGAAAAGAGGAAGAAAAGGAGTGTAGAAGATGAAGGAAAAATAATATACTTGAAGTTAAGATGGATTTTGATAAAAGAATACTCGGACCGAAGTGCTTCAATAATTCTTCATTTTCTTTAGCTCAGAAGTCTTAAGTAGTCAGTCAGGTTGAGGTGCCAGAATTCTAGTAGAACGTGTGTGAGATAAAATACCCTGTTAATGGGGCAACCAAGACTATACCAACAGAAGTCTTGGGGCATCTAGAGCATTATTGTTAAGCTGTATGAGGAAAATAGCATAAATGATACACTAGAAGACCCTTGCTGAGAGACATACCAATAGTGTTGAGGCTCCAAGATTAACTGAGGAGCAGTGGCAGTTACCTGCACAGATAAATGAGAAACACTAGTGGCAGTTAAGGTATCTAACACAAGTAAAACCACTGGAGCAGACGGGATGCATGTGAAGATGTATTTAAAATTACAGGAGAGCTATGCTGGGAACTATTTAAACCTTGCAAAAATGGGTGAGAACAAGGAAGAAGGACCTTAGAGTTTTGGAAACAGTGGTTATTTTAGCAATTCTAAAACCGGTAAACATTTGCAATACGGCTCCACACACGGACTAAATCTCTACTTGAAACCACAATTGGAACTTATGACTATATTTTCGCTGCCAGGGTTTGAAAAGTTTTTGCCCCACTGGCAAGCTTTGACTAGCTTAGGCTTGTGCTTGGGAGACAGATAATTTAATTAAGCTGCTTTCACTTACAAATGACGTGAATAAGAATTATAAATCTCTTCCTTTACACAGAGAAAGCATTTGATTGGACAGATTGTGCTTATTCAGTAGATCAGGCCTTTCTAATGAAAGTATAGATGCTTTAAAAAGAAAGATATATGTTGATGTAACAGCTCAAGTTCAGTTACGGGCTAGATATGTCTGTTTTGCCTGTTTGTTTTGTAAACACCTTTATTAAATTATCACTTAAGACATAGGCAAACATACATTAACAGAAAAGAAAACAAACCATAGCAGCATTTTCCATTAACATACATTACACATTGTTTATCTTCTTAGCTTGTAACTATCTGGCAAACATTACATAAATTGCTGAATTCCTGCATTCCCTTAAATCCCACTCCTCTGGAACCTTAAATTCCATGTATTGTTCACACAATTTCCATTTATTTCTATGTAATTTGCATTTTCCTTTTTCTAAAGATCCCTTTTCCAGTACTTTAATAATAGTAAATACTTCAAATACAGTTGTAACTATGGCCCCAGCTCAGAAGAGTCATTTTCTTAGTTACAGACATTTGTTCAGCCAATACTTCTTGAAAGAGTACTCTGTAGGGGACTTTTTATAAATTTGCCAACTCCAACTCAATACAGTCTTAAAAACATGTTCCCAGTTATTGCTTTCTGGCTAAATATAGGTTGATATTATACCTCAAATTAAAATAGGTGTATGACTGACTGTTATGCCCAGTAGGGGCATATAGCAGGAACGTCTTTTGCCAGTCACTTGTTACTCTTTATTTGGTACCACTAGCTGTTAGACAAGAGTCCCACTAGCACTGAATATAAAAGGTCAGTGTAAGAAGAGAACTTACTGTTTGATCTTGAAACATTAAAGCTTCACTTCCTGGGAAATTAACCTGGGTTGTGACAGTTAGAGCAATAAATACTAACCACTAGACCACCAGGGACTCCACCAGCCTGATGACGGCCTAGACATTGATTTTTAGAAGTGTCTTGGTGATATTTCAGGAAATACAATTAATAAGAGAAAAAGTAGAGCACTGCAGATAAACAATAGCCATAACGTGCAAAATGTTAGAAAGCATTCATAGGGGAAAATGCACAAATACACACGTATTTATGAATTTGCTTAGCAGGGACAGTTCATCTTACTGAATTCAAGTGATACCGATGAAGGCTCTCCCAAGTAATGTTGTGTGTGTGCCCTAGGCTACACCTACATCCTGTCCAATCAATTTCCTTTTAAGGTTAAGGAGACTAAAACAGTTTGCTTTTTTGTGGGGCAATATGAAACACAAAAATGCATGGAGGATGCCTGTGACTTTAGCAGGGCTGTACGGTCTGAGTGTTTCTGATCAGGAACTAAATAATTCAGCGTCATGCTTAAAACAGTTTCATAGCATCTCTAATCAACAACAGCTTCCAAGGTGGAAGACACTGTTATTAGCACTGCTAGGGGAAACAGAGGAACAGTGATGAAGTTTATTAAAATGGGTGGGTACACAGCTAATATATCTGCAGTGGGGAAAGATGCAGTTAATATACTTAAGGCAATACTTCATAAACCTAACATGGCTGGATGGTTGCAGGATGTGTTTCTGACAGGAGCATCTAAGGACTGGACTGAGGAGGGAACGGACATTGACGGTGCGGTTGTCTAATGAACCACAGAGTGTAACGCTTAAGACCCAATCAATGTTACAGTGGGAACAGTTTAAGATTTTTTTTTGACATAATGAGGGAAAGTTTATCAGCTATAACAATAGGCTGAGCTCCAGAGAAATCTGAATATTTTAGAAGGAGAAGAAAAAATGGTGTATGTCAATAAAGAGTGTAAATTTAAAAAAGTAAGACATATTACTGGCTGGACATAGAAAGCACTGGTAGCTACTATGTACAAGTGAGATTGTAAAACTCAAGACATCTTGGGAGAGGGATTTGGATGTACAAATTGTCCAGGAATGAGATAGAACTCAGCTTATTACAGGCATGTGACTAAGTCTAGAAGGTAGACATTTCTTGGCAGAAAATGCCTTAATAAACATTTCTATACTTTAAGACTAGAGAGACTGCAACCTTTATTTGCTTCAACGTGTTGGAGATGCAGTAATTCATTAGTACAAGGTTGTTTTATGCTTATGATTATATGATTTAGTTTTGATATTTTGGTCTTATGATAAGATGGGATTATTTCATACAGTAGTTCAGAAAATCTGCGAAACACCTGGTCAGGAAGATTGGTTTAAAACCCCAAATTATTTTTGCTCTTGTGCTATGGATCCCAGAGAAGATACTGGAATAAAATCTCTTCTGGTTTGTTAATGTTACTAGATAAGAAAGCTATAACCGAAAAAATGGAAATCCAGAGATGTCTCATGAGCGTAGAATTACAAGATTTGACGAGTGGAGTATGTATGACGGTAACAGTTTATAAGGGAAAATGATAATGAATTAACAGGACACGGTGGAAACTGGTTATCATTCTGGGAATCTATCGTGTGCTTCTATGAGAACATTCTTCCGTATGATGTAATTTGTTTTGTCCACTAGAGCTCTACACTTTACAGATTTGTTTTTAATTAGCAGTCTACACATTACAGGTTTATGATTGTAATGTGGTTTACAGGCTTGGGATTTTGGTTGTTGTTACTCATTACCTCGTTTTTTTGCACTATGTTTGAATTTAATGTTTCTTGTTAACAAGTCTTAACGTTTACAAACGTTTAATTTTGAAGTTACTGCAATATTAAAATATTTTCTTGTGTACACTGCATATTTTTGCAACAGGCAATATAAAAAAGATTTGTTCCCAAAACATCCTAACAGAAGGGTTTGTTGACAGCTGTTCATTAGGAGAGCAGTGAGCGGAAACAGTGCATTTTAATATGTTAATAATGTCAAACTTGGATGAAACAGACAGAACAAGTTCCATACATTTATGTGCTTCAAAGCCCAAGCCTGTAAACCATTAAGCCCTAACAGAGGAATAATTATTTTCCCATTTCACTGCCTCTGAATTGTGTGTATGTATATATATATATATATATATATATATATATATATATATATATATATATATATATATATATATATATACACATACATACATACACACACACACACACACACACACACACATATGTATTCACTTTAGAAGCTCGAATTCCCAAAACCCCGAACTTCATATGGTCGAGACCATAAGATTGATTTTTGGAAACTCTAACTCCTAAAAAGAAACGTAAAAAATAAATAAATAAATAAATAAAAAGTCATACATCGCTTTTGCAGGGGGGCTTTGCCCCCCTGCACCCCCCAGGTTGGGAGGGTGGCCTAATGGTTAAGGTGTTTGCCTTACAAACACAAGGTGCAGGGTTTGAGTCTCACAAGGGATAATTGGCTAGGCTTACAATGGCTCGCAAGGGCAGTTAGCTTAGTATTAACCTATGAACCTATGTGGGGGGCTGTGCCTCCCCACACCCTCCTACTTAAATATACCAACTCTGAGATCATGCTACAGTGGGGAAAAGGGAAATCTCCCATTTTGTGCTGTATGTGGAAGCGCAAAATGGAAGATTTCCCATTTCCTGTCAACATCGCAAAAAAAATTAAAACATTACTTACATACAGAGTGTACAAGGATCCTTGCCTCTGGGTGCAAGTAATGCTTTATGGGTAAGTAAAGTGTTATTTTTTAACACTTTACACATTCGATTTACTGAAAGCTCAAGCATATGGTCTCGACCATATGCAATTCAAGCTTTCAGCAATTCGATTATGTAAAGTGCTCCTATATATATATATATATATATATATATATATATATATATATATATATATATATATATATATATATATATATATATATATATATCTACATACACACACTATATTATATAGATATACACACAAATGGAGAGAGAGAGATAGAAACAGACTGTTTTATATGTAATTGTATTTATAGTTAGAATTGTAATCTAAATATTAAATTATTATACTTGAATTTTAAATGTCATGCGATTAATCAGCTGATTTAGTTGTGATATCAACTGTGCTTGTTACAATGTTGGGGCATTAAGATGAAGTCTAGATATCACTGGATGAAAGTGCTCGAGTTAATAAAGTGAGTCTGCTGCCTGCAAGAGGTGATTTTTTTGTTATTGACCAGAGTACGAATAAACTAGAATTATCAGGGATCCTAAATATGTCAAAGGAGGAACTAATTATTCTGTACACATCCTGGACAATGCATCTAAACTAAGACTGAGTACTACTAATGATTAGACCGGGCTCTGAACGACATAGAACCCTTTGATGGTCTGCTTAGCTAGCCAGTATAGGGCCACAGATCCGCTCTTCAAAAAGGCATGATGTGCAGAAATGCTTGAAACATGAATTCCCACACCAAGGATTAACCATGACCAAGTACTGCACAAGTTATGACAGAATCACCTGCAAGCTAAATGCCTGAAGCAGCAGAGGACACATTTCTGCCTAGATGGACAGAATCTTCTACTAAGAATAAGTCTGAAAAGGGAGAGGTGTACTGTCTTCAATAACCTCTAATAATTCCACTGAGACAGGTGGCAAAATCAAAAGCTCTAAATAAGCAGTTAGGATATGAGGTCACCCCAACTCAGTAGAACTTTTGACTTGTACTGTGATAGTTTTCTGTATTGCCAGAGACTCGAGAGCAGGGCAGCTCACCTTTCTCAATCATCACTGACAAAGGATGAGTTTTAGTCTTCTCAGATATTTTTTACAGCATACACTTAGAAGGAATGGTGGAAAGGTATAAAGGAACATTTCCTGACACAGGAGAGAGAACTCATCCAGCATCAACTCCTGTTGTGCTTACTCTAGTGATCATGGCAGGGAGAAGTCTCTGTTTTACCACACAATTAACAGGTTGCTCTCAGAGGCTCCACTCCCGAAAGACCCAGTGTAAGCCTACTTTACAGTTCAGCCTTTATAATACAGTAAATCGCTTACATCAATAGCAGGTAATTTAGAATTGGTGCAGGCTTTCACCGGAGTAAGTCACTTACACCAAGGGATAGTCTTTTGGAATCTGGCCCAATGTGTTCTAAACAAGGGAACACATGCATTTATGGAATTAAAAGGCCAGCAAGGATGAATGGGTAAGAAAGAAAATGCTACAACTGTTGGAACAATCATCCTTGAAAATTTATGCTTAGTTCAAAAGATCCACAGACTAACAAAACCTCTGCTGTGAATGACTGTTTCTCTATGGCAAATGGCAGCTCTCTTCTAATGTTAGGAAGTATTTTTTTAAACAGAAAACAGCAGCACGAATGCTACTAATGTAAACTGATGTTTCATACCACTTAAGATAAGACAAGAACTTGCTAATGTTTAAACTTTTGTTTTTGGCTTTAACGGTATTACGAAATTTCAGCTATAAGACATTTCATCAAAAATAACACACTTAGAAAAAATAAAATAATTTGGAAATCAAATAAAACATTTTTTCTGCAAAACAAATTCATTAAACATGCACAAGACAGTCATACAATCAATCACAGCATTTTTTTCTTACATACGTTAAAGCTTCCCATACAAAGTACAACACTCTATATAACCTCTAAAATAACCTTAAACACAATTCTTAAATATTAAATCTATCCCCATTTCTATCACATGGATAGAAGTCAGTGACTTTGATTAAAATATTCTAACAATCTAGGATTTTATTCAACAGAACATCTAACAAAACCAGATCTACTCACTGTTACATTTGACCAAACTATTCTCAATCATACTGCAACAGCAAAATGCTTTTCAATAACGGCATTTTCAATCCACTGCCCTACTGGATGGGAGGGTTGGCATAATGGTTAATATATCTTTAACTTTACATATATAAGGTACATGGTTTGATTCTGACCTCTGGTTATGGGCTAGGCTTGTAACAGTCTGCAACTGACAGCCTAGTATTTACGTTTGACCTTACCTCTAGATATTTCAACTCAATTGAGGAGGAAAAAAAACTTTGCTTCTGAAAAAAGTATAGTTATGCAAGAACTTAACATAGTAGATGTCCTGCTAATGACTGTTGCAGTACTCCAAACTGTTGTGTTATCTCACCATATAACATGGATGTCTGGGATTGGAGCTCTAAAGCCAAAACCATTCATACAGCCATGCATTCTGTGAAAGACAGTTGCATATGTATGTGGGTACACATATGTGTGTGTGCGCGTGCACACACACACACACACGCACGCATATAATATCTAGGACAGCTGGTTGAATGACCAGCAACGCTGACAATCAAAATTTCAGCATTACTACATCAAAACATTTAATGTCGGCACTTTCTGCACATGTACCAGGATTATGCTGGAGTTGATTAAACTAAATGGAAGAGTTTTTGCAGGAAGGCAAGCCTCCATACACCCCTGATAAATATAAATACGAACTCAGAGATTACACAGTCAACAGGGAAAGGTAATATTTCCCTATGTGGGGGGTGTTTATCTTGCACACCTGTTCTTTACCTGCTTGAGTTGACCAAATGTGTCAACCAAACAGATCCTGACACAGCTGGTCTTTCGACCAGCTGCCCTAAATGCATGTGTATGGGTGTGTGGCTTTCGTAGTATTACTTGATTTTAGTTAAAATCAACCTCAGTACTGTCAACACACGTCAGTCAACAGTTGTGCGAGAATGGACAATTCCTGGGGTTGGGGAATACACCCTTCCCCCAGAGAGTGTGGAGTCTCAGAGTTGGAATAAATATGTAGCAAGGGATGCGATGGATGCAGGGAAGCGTGTTCCCTTGCAAAAACACTTTTTATTAAATGCATGTTCCAAGGATTAGCCTCAGAGTATGTGCAGTAACATGTCAGTGTTAGTGAGGTTGGCATAGCAGCCATTCAACAGTTACTGGTAGATCCATACAGAGAAACACACACCACAGCACTTCATAACAGAAAAGCCTCAATTAATTTTTTCCTTACTGTACCTATTTTATGCAAGTGGCTTCTTGTATCTCTAAGTAATGTCATTACAATGATAGTGTTGGTGAGTGCCATTAGGCATCAACAGATGAAGCTCCATCATGGACAGTGGTGTGTGTGTGTGTGTGTCTATTAAAATCTATGGAAATGCTTCCACGACCTCAGTGTGTTGACGACACAGACAGCACCAGTGAGTTTTTGATGATGTCAAGACATGTGAAACAAGTGCTGTTCTTACAATCTGCTTACAAAAAATTGTAGTACATGAAAGGAATTCCTGGTTGGATTATTTAGTATGGCACTGTGGGCATCTCATGTTATGGAGTATAAGGTGAATACAAAAGAGTGAATACACAATAGACCTATGTGAAGTATAAAGGACTGGTGCAGGAAGATGTTTTTCATTTGTTCAGGCTTGCCTAATTCAACACTTAGGCAAACAGCGGTCAGTTTAAAATAAATGAACATGCTCACTGAAGTGGTTTGTTTTTTTAACTTAGTAAACTAACTAGCCTCAGACAAAATAGTGTTCCTAATAGCTGTGTTAAGGTTCATGTCACAATACTATGTATTGTAAGTGTCCTTTCACACTCCTAGGTGTCCATGTCTGACCAACATGACATGGCAACAGGTTTTTACATAAATTCCAACTCCTGAATGGGGTGCTCAGTTCTTCCTGGCAAGTTCCAAAATGTTTGAAATTTTTCTGAACAAGGCCTGAAAATTACAACAGATAAATAAATACAACTCACAGTTAATACATTCACTAAGCAATATAAGACCAGGTATTTCTTAATTTAACAATTATCAAAAATGAGCTGAGCTGAACAGAGTGCAGCTTCACCTGATCTTTCATACCACAGATTTATAAACCATATATTCAAAACCCTCCCAACGTTCAAACACAAAGAAAGGTAGACATTAATTATAAGCACACTTACTACACAGCAAGCAGGTGCAGGCATCTGAAGTGTTTCAAGCCTACTTTAAGTGTTCCGATTTATAAAAATAGTATCTGTTATAGTCTTAAAAAAATTAACCAGAATCTTACTAGTGTTAATTACTCCAAAGATGAGGGACTGTACTGCAAGGAGCTGGTACACAGCTTGACTTGTTGCACAAAACAGAGGCCGCTGATATTGACCATAACTTGTACAGCAGGATTTACAGAATGTGTAAAGTAAATATTTTTGCCAAAGTGCTAGGAATGTGGTCCATGTAGTAAGATCAGTCAAGACAAGAATGTAGACAATTTCAAAGGTACACTGTTGCATTATTCAGTTCAAATGTTCCACCAGACTTGATGGCCAGAAGCAGGTTAAGACCTTCAGTAACAAACTCTAGTATAAGCTGCAGATTCTTTTACTTCAATGAAATGGGGAAGGACCACATACTACAAGGTCAGAAAATGCTCTCCCACTAAAAACAAATCTTTTCAAATTGCATTAGGAGTAGATAGTACATAGTGACCGGCTGCAATGTAAACATAAAAGGTGATGCACAGAACTACAGCTACTGAAAAATGGTCAGCAGTTTGTAGAAGCTAGTATGTCTTCAGAACAGGAACTAATTAGTCTAAATGATTACTCTAACAATGAACAGAGGGATATCTACTGAAATGTGAAGAAAATGTGCATTGAAATAAAACAAGAGTGAGAGCTGCAAAAGGCTTCCTTTATAAAAATACTACATAAAACTTGGAAACTGCACCCTACCAGACATCTACACTTTTGAAAAGGTTGTTTGTTTTTTTCTCCCTAAGAATTTAATTTTCATATTTCAAAGCCTTATCCTTGACCAGTACTGATGAAGTGGAACCTTATTCCACCAACCCATCTCACAAATGCAATCCTTTAGGCTTCTCATGGTCTGCAGTGTTTTCTCCAAAATTTTAGTCTCTAAATTCCATTTCCAGCAAAAATGTCCCAGTATGTTTCAGCTAGCTAATATCGTCCAACCTTGGCATCACCGATAGCACCCCAAACATCAAAGACAAACTCATCAGGGAAACCAAAGTCACCCAATGACTCATCTAATGCCTGAGCAAATTCATCAGGATTCTTTTTGTCTTTTCCAAGCTCCACCATGTTCTCAGCTGTAAAAAAAAAAAAAAAAAGTTAATTATGTCAGATGAAACAATAGCAATGTATAGTTATGTGCTCACTGTACAGCATTTAGTTCCAGTTACTATGATTCACTTGGTACAGTCTTGTGTTAAAAGTTAACAACTGATCGATCAGAATTGCTATGTAGTAAACTTTACAATAAACACTATAACCTGCTGACAAATGCATCTGTAATAGAATTCATACAAAGGCCAATACCTACTCAATAACTTTACTAACCTATAGCTAAAAAGCTGAATTCTGGTGCCAAAGCAAAAATATGTTACGATTATAAGCTATGAATGGAAATTAATGTGAAAATTGATGTTTTGACTTGTCATAAGCAGGAGAATACGAGACACACTGGGGACCTAACAGAGAGAGGCTGAAACAGAGGTCATAGGTGAGAATGATGAGCAACAAAGGAGAAGAAATATAATGGAAAGAACACAACCTGAAAAGATCTGCAGAAGGACCAAATTGGAACAAGGCAGTACGTCAAAGATGCAAATACTGGTAATCGCAGTGAATCAAATCAAATAAAATATTAAATTTAAAAAAAAACAAAACATGGAAAAGGACCTGAACAAATAAATAAACAAATAAATAAATAACTAAGGGGGATTAGTAAATATTCTTTCATTAAGGCCACGCAGGGTGACTGGAAACAAAGACAAATAATGCAACTGGTTTTAGTGTATCCTTTGTGGACGGCATTACGGAATCTTTGAAAGATGTACATTAGGACTCCTTGGTGGTAATGATGACCGATATACCCTGGAATATGGAATATGGGTAATGCTTAAAGTGAATTTAGAGAAGTAGCACTGAGTTTTCTTGTTGTGTTTGGTACCAGGTTGGGAGGAACTACTGCAACTGTGCCACAGCAATGGATTCTGCAGACAGAGGTATCAACGGTAGGAGAAACAGGTGGTTGTAAGAAGGAAGCATTAATGCTCACATATGTACAGATGCTGATGTCCATCACCTTTGCTTATATGTGTATATCATACAAGCAACTGGAATATCACACTTTAATATGGAAATCTAGAACATCAAATAGAGAAGCCAAACTGATGCCCCACACACCAGGCCCTCTCACCAAAGGACCATGCACATCAAAAGCCCAACTTATCACAAAAAAGAACTCCAAGCAATGTAATCTCTCCCAAATCAGCAGCGATATACATTGCCTAAAACAATCAACACACACACACACACACTCACACACACACAAAAGAAACTTTTGTAGGGGGAAGCAAGCCCCTCATGAATCCATGCATATAAATTTATACTTTCATAGGTTCATACTAGGCTAATGACCATCACGGTCTTTACAAAACCAGCCATGCAACCCAACCCAGTTTTGCCTCAGAGTTCCCTGGATGCTTATATGATGGGGTATGTTAGTAAAGAAGTAGCTAAGGGTTTAACGTGGAGGGGGTATTTTACTTGGGGATTAACTTATTGTCGACCTCTGTCTATCAGAGACATAGAGGGCCAGGCCAGGGGTAAATCTGCGATTTCCCATCCAATGATCAAGCTTTCTTTTGAGCAGGATTAAGATGAACTCTGATTCACGTAGATGGGGAACTTATTCCATAGCACAGGGATCTTTTGCGACACATCGATGCCTCCATCAAGTTCTACTTAGGATGCAGAAAGTTCAGGTCCTTGGATCTAGTGTTTCTGGCTAGGCACAGATAGGTTCATACTAGGCTATCTGCCCTGGGACAATTATAAGCCTAGCCCGATTCTGTATGGCTTACGCCAGCCCTTGATTTGAGTATACTGTGCCCTTTTTAAGGTTTATTTTACTGTGCCTCTGTCTAATAGTGACACGGGAGTAATCCCTGGGACAAACCTACGATCCCCCATCCACCTATCGAGATTCTTCTTGAAGAGATTCAGTGAGATGCTCTGCCTCACATGAACTGGAATTCTATTCCAGAGCGAAGGGAGCCTCTGGGTTATGAACCTGTCCCTCCAGCAAGTTCTATTTATTTCTGTGCCGAGGTTCAAGTCCCTCAAGCGTGTGGCTCTAAGGGATTTAGATTTACTGAGGTGGAGCATGTCCATTAATTCTGGATTTGACATAGCTTTGTATGTCAGGCATAGATCGCCTCTAAGTAGGCAGTATTAAACGGAGTAGAGCTGGAGTTTTTTTAACCGAGCAGCATATGGCATCTGGTTTGAGACCCTTGATCCTCTTGGTGAGATACTTTTGGGGTCTCTCTAATTGCTGCAGGTGTCGGGTAAGGTACATCCCAAAAGGGGCATTGTATTCTATGATGGGCCTGATGAGGGATGAATAAAGGGGCACGATTACCTCTCTTGATCTAGATGTGAAACCCTTCGTGATGAGGTGGGCTATTTAGAAGGTCTTTCTAACCACTTTGGCAATGTGGTTTTCAAAGGAGAGATTGCTATCAACTTGGGTCCCCAGGTCCCTAATAACTTTCTCTGTACTTAATGGGTTTCCACCTATGTGGTAATTTGTGGGCACATTGTTTTTGCCAAAGGGTATGACTATACATTTTTTGGCATTTAGCTTTAAACCATGGTGCTGGCACCAGTTATCCGTCTCTGTGAGACCTTTTTGAAGGATGTTTGTGTCAGCTGGAGAGTCTATTATGGCACCCAGTTTGCAATCGTCTGCAAACTTGGTGAGCCATAGTCCTCCCACGTTTGCCTGTACCTCGGAAAAGTATACACCGAACAAGAGTGGTCCCAGGACAGAACCCTGTGGGACGCCACTTGTGACCAGTTTCGAGTCTGACATGGCTCCAGCAACTCTCCCTCTGTGGGTTCTGTCTTTGAGCCAGTTTGCGACCCTTCTTGTGACATAGGGGTTTATATTTAAGCTGGATAGCTTATCTATGATGCCCGAGTGGGGTATTGTGTCAAATGCCTTTGCAAGGTCCAGTTAGGCTGTGTGGACTACCTTCCCTTCATCTATGGCTTTGGTGACTGTTTCGAAGAAGTCAACCAGGTTCAAAAGGCAGGATCTGCCCTTGACAAAGCCGAACTGGGTAGGATCTAGTGTCTGTAGGTCCCCAAATTCTTTGTTTCTGAGCTCCATGATGATCCTCTCCATAGCCTTGCAGACTAAGCTAGTCAGGCTTATGGGGCGATAGTTTCCAGGGTCCGTAGAGGCTCCACCTTTGTGGAGTGGGACCACTGTTGCTGTACGCCATTCTGTGGGCACATATCCTGTATTGAGGCTGAGATTGTATGGCTGTTTTATTTGAGGGATTAGTTCCTCTTGGAGTTCATGTAGGACGCAACCTGGAACGCCATCTGGTCCCATGGAAGCAGTGTTTTTTGCTTTGGAGAGAGCAGCCTTCACCTGAGCATCAGAGATGTTTGGGAGGCAGCCCTCTGCCGGGATAGATACTTGCTCTTTTGGGGGGGAGAAGTTTGCACTGAACCTGTCTGCCAGGATATTGGCGATGTCTGTGGGTTCAGTGTATTTTTTGTCGTTTAGAAGCAACTCAGAACAAGTCTGGGAGTTGCATCCCAGGTTCCTAACATAACTGAAAAAAGCCTTATGATTGTCTTTGGTGTCCTGTGCAATTTTTCTCTTGAAGCTGGCCTTGGAGGATTTTATGAGGGATCGTAATTTTTTGCTAGTACTGATCAGAGATGCCTTCCCTATTAGGGATTTTGCTCTATCATGTAGTAGCTTCCTCCTTCTGTTGTACAGTTTATTTATGGCAGGGGTCCACCAGACTGGACGCCTGCCTTTGGATGATTGGGTCTTGGTTTTGTTTGGGATAGCATGATCCATGCATTCCTGGAGATGTCCGTAGAATGCGTTTATATAGGATTCTGCAGTTTAGGCCATAGTTTCCACTGGCCCTGGGGCCTTGAAGGATTCCACTTCGGTTTTGAGAAGTGAGAAGTTCGCTTTTGAGAAGTTTTTCACTGTGGTTTTCTGGGCTGGGGGTGGGGTCGGGATGTGGACATCCAGTGAAATTAATTTATGGTCTGATCTTACCAATGAGGGATATACTTCTGGTGTGGAGCATAGAGTCCCCATGTTGGTAATGATCAGGTCTAGTATATGTTATCCCCTCTTATGGGAGTGGTGACTAGTTGTTCCATAGCATTTGAGTTTATAATTTCCAGGAACCTTTGGGCTAAGGTGCTGGGGCTTGAGTAGTGCTCCCAGTCAATGTTTGGGTAGTTGAAGTCACCCAATATAATGGTGTTCGGAGAGATCTTCATGTTCTCCAATGTTTTCAGGAAAGCCGAGTGGGATTCCTGACTTTGAGAGGGTGGTCTGTAGGATGCTATAAACTGAAAAGCAGTCTTGCCCACTTTTAGTTGCACATGGATGGTCTCAGATACTTCGTGCAATGCCACTAACCTGGAGATGTGGATATCCTTGATAAATATGGAAACTCCCCCTTCCTTTTGTGGTTCGGTCCGGGTTTTGGGGCCGAAAAGCATGATTATGAGGTATAGCCTGGTAGTGCTGGGGTGCTCTCTGGAGCCTTGAACCAGGTTTCTGTCACTGCACAGATATCGATGTTCTCCATACTGAGGAGAGCTTCGAGTGCGTGCATCTTGAGGTTAAGACTTCTGGCGTTAAGCAGCATTACCTTTAGTTTAGACGTTCAGTAACCTGTAAGAGACCGAGTCCAGAGATACGACCTTAAGGCAATTTATGTAGGACAGAGCATTCATAGGTGTGTACTAGGCTAACGGCCCTGGAGCCTATATAAGCCTAGCCCAAGAAGATTCCCTGGCATCATACTCTGGATTCTCCTGGTGAGGAACCTTTGAGCTCCAACTGTTGTAAGTACCTGGCATTACATGCCAAAGGGGGTACTATAGTCAATAAAAGGTCTGATAAGGGCTGAGTAGAGTGGTACAATAACTTTCTTGTACCTACATCCCATAACCTTGCTATTGGGTTTTGTGACACAGAATGATTTTCTTACTATCTTGACTACATGTTGGTCAAACACCAGATTACCGCCTACGTATGTTTCCAGATCTCTAACTATTGGGTCAACTCTTCAGGGTGTTTTATTGATGAATTAGCTTGGGTGGGCACTTTTCCAAAGGGTACTATAATGTATTTGTTTGCATTGAGATTTAATCTGTGGCTTTAGCACCAGTTATGTGTGTTAGACCCTCTTGTAAGATACTGGTATTGTGGGAGGAATCTACAACAGCCCCCAATTTACAGTCATCTGTGAACTTGGTGAACCAGAGGCATTTGACAATAGCCCTGACTTCCAAGAAGTCGATACCAAACAGGAACGGGTCCAACACAGAGCCCTAAGATACTCCACTGGTGACTGGTCTCTTGTGGAGGTGGTCTCATCAATCCTGACTTCTTGGGCCCTGTCAGCCAACTGGCAATCCAGCGAGTTATGTACGGATTTATGCCTAGTTCGGAGAATTTGTCGACATTACCCAAGTGGGGTATTGTATCGAACGCCTTGGCCAGGGTGAAGGCAGGCAGTATGCATTTTTTCCCCTTATCCATAGCCATAGCAACCCTCTCATAGAAGTCTACCAGGTTAAGTAGGAAAGACCTTCCTTCAACAAAGCCAAACTGGGATGGGTCCAGTGTTTGTAGGTTGCCAATGTCCTTTTTGAACACTTCCATGACAATTTGTTCCATGGCTTTTCATATTTGACTTGTCAGACTGATGGGTCTGTAGTTCCCAGGGTCAGATAATGGTCCACCCTCATGAAGAAGGATGACTGATGCAGCCCTCTATTCACCTGACACATTACCTATTTTGAGGCTGCAGTTGAACAGTGCCTTAAGTGGTCCTGCTAGGTCACGTTTTAGGCTATTTACGAGGCAACCAGAGATATTGTCAGGGCCTAATGAAGCACTGTTTTTGCTTGTAATGAAAATTAACTATTGCTTGTAAACAAATTACAGTGCAAAGCATGTCTCTCATGATGTCCCTTCCATAACACTGTTGCATTATTCCTCACTAAGGGATTCCCTGCCAATGGTAGCCCAACATCTGGCCAGTATACTAAATATTTAGGTTTTCAAGTACACTGTACGTCACATATATGCTCCACGCTCACAGTGTAGGGCATAAAGGTGATGTACGGATGCACATAACGCAGAACTGAAAAGACCCAGAAGGAACAACAATCCAAGGAGAAAAGGAGGAACATGTGCATCCAGAAGGAAAAAAAAAAGATGATGGGGGGAGTGAATACTGCAACACTGAACAGAAGGACATCTACTGTTATGGTAAGATTTTACACAGCTGTACTATGTCCTTCCATATCACTGTTGCAGTATTCTTTACTAAAGGAAGAGTACAAGAGTTTAAGAGGAAACTTGGTATGAGGAAGGCCCAGAAGAACCCTCCAAAAAAATATGCAGGATAGCTCTGATGAAAACTCTTGCTCTGGAAATAACATCCAATTTGTAATGCTTTATAAAGGTATGGGCAGAGGACTAAGTAGCAGCCTCCAGAATTGAAATGGTATTCAAGTCTTTGAAAAAAGCACCAGAAGAAGCCACAGCCTTGGCAGAATGAGCCTCTACAGAAGCAGAAAGGCTTTTCCCATGAAAGGAGTAACAAAGAAATGGCTTTAGAGACCCAAGAAAAATAATCTGCTTAGAAACTGCCAAACTTACGAGATCTAGGATGAACAGAAATAAAAAGTTGCTCAGACTTGTGAATGGCCTCAGTCTTATCCAAATAATACCAGAGCTGTCTATGCAAATCCAAAGTGTGAAAAACCTTCTCACTGGGAGACTTTGGAGAAGGAAAGAATGTGAGCAAATTAATAGACCGAGACAATTCTTTAGCCACCTTGGGAATAAAAGAAGGATTAGCATGTAGACACACCCTGTCCCTATAAAAAACTGAAAAAGGAGGAGGAGCAGCCATAACAGCCTGAAGCTCAGACACCCTCTTAGCTGAAGTAAGGGCCAAAAGGAGAACAGTCTTCCATGTACAATGCCGCAAGAAGTCAATTTTTCAAGAACAAAATTAAGGTCCCAGGAAGGAGGAATAGGTTTGCTGGAAGGACAAAAATGAAGGATGCCTTTAAGAAATTGTTTGACCTCAAACCTAGTGGCCAAAGGGGGAGTCAAAGACAGACAAGCAGAAATAGCACAAATAGGACAGAACCACAGGATTCACCACAAAGTGGATCCTGGTTACAAGCAAGGCAACAGACAGAATATTTCTTCCATTTGGACTAATAAGATATCCTGGTAGTGGGTTTCCCAGCCTCCTGCAGAACCTGAAGCACATCCTCAGAAAAAAGTGCCTAAAGGGGACCAAAACTCTATCACCCACAATGTCAGTTGAAGAGTGTACAAGTGAGAAAGGATGACAGACCCTTTGTCTTGTGTGAGTAGGTCCACCCTGTAAGGTAACTTGTGCTGACTGCACTTGGCTAGGTGCAGAAGAGGGAACCAATGCTGTCTGGGCAAAAAAGGAAGCAAGATTTTGGGGGAGTCCTGTTCTCTCTTGAACAGGACCCTCGGTATGACAGGAAGGGGAGGGAAGGTGTGGAGAAACATCCTCTTGCAAGAAAAAGACCGGGTGTCTGCCTTCCATGCCAGAGGACTTAGGACTCTGGTGCAAAAAGGAGCAAGTTACCTGTTTGGGGGGGGGGGCAAAAAGATCTACCTAAGGAATACCCCACTGGTGGACAATGTCCAAAAACACAACTCTGTGAACCATCTGCTCATGAGTCTGTGTTATGGACCTACAGTCTGCCACAATGTTTTGTTCTGAAGGAATATAAACCAGCTGAAGAGTCACCTGATATTTTACAGCCAGATCCCAAACTTGAAGAGCTAGTCTGCACAGAAGGTAGCCCCCCCCCCCGCCCTTGCTTGTTGCTGTACCACATTACTGTAGTATTGCCTGCAAAGATTTTGAGAGGCCCTAGAAGAGTATGAAAGGCCTGAAGAGCAAAATGGAAAGCTCTCATCTCCAGGATGTTGATACAGTCTGCTCTATGATGAATGAGTCAAAGATCCTGAACCTTTAGATGGTTGAAAGAAGCACCCCACCCCGGATTTGAAAAAAGTTTCTGAAAGGGGACTGAGGGTTGAAACGGAAGCCCTGGGTTGAGAGACAGCTAGTGGATCCACCACTGGAGCTCCAATTTGAGGCTTGGAAGAAGGACTGTAGCTTCCTCATATAGAGCCTGGCTAGAGGAAGCCACGAATCCCACAGTAATAAGAAAATCTCTGGCCCATATAGAACCTTTTCTACCTCTGGGAGGAGGGCAAAACTGTCTATGCACATAGGCAGGCTTACAGGGTAATTCCCCTGAAATTTAGGAATAGAGGAAACACAAATATGCTTCAATTCCTGCAAGGCCTTGCCCTTTTCTTGCAGGGGATTAAAAAGCACAGCATCTGCATAACCAAAGAGATTTTTATTATCAAGGGGAGCTTCCACCAATTTGTCCTTAATATCATCAGACAAAGGCTGGAGGCAAAGCCAAGAGTAATGCCTCAACACAGAACCAAAGGCAACAGCTCTAGAAGAAGCATCAGCTACACCGTTAACTATATTTACTAGAATGGCGAGCCACTTCACAAGAGAAGTCCAACAAATACGGTACCAAAACCTTTCCCCTCAAAATCAGAAAGGTCAGACATAACTTGATAGGCCTTTAAAAGAAGAGCTAAGACATACTTGATCATATGGGTCTGATAATTAATAGCCCAAAAGGCCAGGGGAGCAGCAGTATACACCTTTTTGCCTCACCATTCCATGGCCCTACTTTCCTTATTAAAAGAAAGCAATTTAGTAGAAGGCAAGAGCTTGGAAGGTTTGTCTGAAGAAACAGACACAACAGACAGGTAAGCAGGACGACATTTGTAGAGAAACTTGCAGTCATCAGCCACCTTATAAAACCTGTCAAGACTTTTTAGGGGCTGGAGGTTGGGAATCAGGAGCCTGAAAAGCTGCTGAAAGTGTTTGACCGGGCAGACTGGACCAGAGGGACAGCAGAGGGCTTAGCGGAGTCCATCTGAAGGAGTTCATAAAAAGAAGTTATGTACGTACCATAACGTTCCATGTTTGTTGTCCTTCATCTCGCCTTCCTTCTTACTGGTTGGGTTTGGAGCCAATCCTCAGCTCTGACTCAGCAGACTTACTATAGCTCGAGAGCTTATACTGGCTCGAGGCTAACCCCTATCCCAACATGCCTAGCGGTAGCTACACAGATCTCATTTGTGTTAGCCCACACTAAACAAGCATAGTAAATGCACATTTTTTAAGCTCTTACACATTCAAAGGTTAGGAAAGAAAAAGGAAAAACAAGGCATGGTTAACTAACCTGGTATGTCAACAGGAAACTCAGGCAGTGTAACCAATGAAGAAATTCCTCTTGATCCACCAGGAAGGGGGAAGGAAGGAGGGACGCAAGAAGGAAGGTGAGATGGACAACAAACATGGAACGTTATGGTAGGTACATAACTTCTTTATGTTATGTTGTCCCTATCTCGCCTTCGTTCTTGCTGGTTGGAACAGCGTCCCCAGCTCCTGGTTCTTGGGTGGCTCACTAGAATAAACTCTTCAGGACCGTGGAACCAAAGGATGCCCTGTTCCGAGAGACCATATCCACTTTGTAATGAGTGATAAAGGTATGAGGATTTGCCTATGTTGCTGCTGCGCAGATTGAATCTAAAGGCAATTTGGTTTGGAAGGCAACACAGGTAGCCAAGGCCTTGGCTGAGTGTCCTCTGGCTTTCCCTGGAAGCTTATTATTACGCAAATAATAAGTACAGATAATTGTATCTGACAGCCACTTTGATAAGGTCACTTTTGAAACTGGAGAACCTTGTTTGTTGTCAGCAAAGAATACAAACAATTGCTCTAATTTTCTAAAGTTCTTGGTCCTGTGTAAATAAAAGCATAATCGTCTATGAACATCCAATTGATGGAATCTATACTCTGCCTTGTTGCCATAATTGGGTAAGAATACAGGAAGCTCGATGGACTCATTTAAGTTATACTCTGAACACACCTTTGGCAAGAAGGAAGGACTGGTTTTAACAGAAACTATCTTTGTGGAAGATGAGATACGGAGGGCGAACAGATAAAGTGTGTAATTCTGAAACCCGTCTAGCTGAGGTGATGGCAATCAAGAAGAGGGATTTCCAAGACAGAAATTTCAGGGGACAAGATGATGCTGGTTCAAGGGTGGAAGAACCAGAGATGCTAAAACACAGTTTAGGTCCCAGAGGAAGGGGGTTCTCTTACCGGGGGCCGTAAAAGGGTTGTACCTCGTAAGAATGCTTTGCACAGCTTATGGGACATGATACTAGAGAGCCCAACTCTCAACATGAAAACTGGAGATGGCAGCCAGTTGGCCCCTGTTGGTAGCTGTAGCTACCCATCGTTCAAACGTTTCGGCCAGGAAATCAAGAATCTTAGAAACAGGAGCAGTGATGGGATCAATGTTATTTTTCTTTCCCCAAAAAGAGAACCTCTTCTATTTGCTAGCATAAATCTTTCTGGTAGTGGGCTTGTGAGAGGACACAAGGATGTGCTGTACTGCCAAGGAAATGTTGGGGAGCCCGGCTAAGACTGGAAATGGAGAAACGAAAAGTATGGTTGTGTACAGTTAATATAAATGTAGATGTTCGAGTGTATTCACTGTTGCAGTCATCACATTTGGGTTATCTGCCTGCAGATAGCCCTCAGCTGGCCTGAATACCAGAGTCTTAGGATTTCTGAGTCGGATGCTGTCGCTTCTTCCATGACGTCAAGTCGTCAGGGGTATAAAACATGCAGCCGATACCATTACATCAGTTTTTCTTGCCCCAGATGTCAGGTGCCCCCACAATTGGAAGCAATTAAATGGTGTGGAACACCCCCAGTAAAAATCAAATACACATAGTATAAGATATGCCAAACCAAAAAGGATAGGTGAAAAAGAATCAGGGGGCTGGAGAGAGGGTAACCAGGACTGCAAGAGTGAATACACTTGAACATCTACATTTATGTTAAGTGTACACAACTGTACCTATGTTCTTTGTGTTTCACTGTTGCAGTCATCACATTTGGGTTGATTCCCAAAGCTAAGGAAGGGTGGAGGTAGATTTAAGAAGCATTAGGGCTGGCAATCGGGCCCTGTAAGACTGCTGTGGCAAATCCAGCTCTGGATTTAGAAAAGATAGGCAAGTGGTAATGCTTGGTGAAAGTATGTACAGAGCTCCAGGATGCAGCTTCCAGGATGTCCCTGGTAGGAACTCCTCTGAGAAATGCAGTAGAGGTAGATGCAGCCCTGGTGGAATGTGTTCTTATCCCCTGTGGGGTAGGTTTTCCATGGTGCTTGTAGCAGAAATGGATGCAGTGTGCTATCCATTTAGAAATGGTTTGCTTTGAAATGGTCTTCCTCTCTGCCCCTGCGGCAAAGCTGACTAGCAGCTGGTCAGATTTTCTGAGAGGCTTAGTTCTGTCCAAATAGAATCTAAGCTGTCTGTGCACGTCCAGTGAATGCAGTATCCTTTCCCCTTTGTTCTGAGGGTTAGGGAAAAAGTAGGCAAATGAATGGACTGGATTAAAGCCACACTAGATACCACCTTGGGCATAAAAGATGGGTTAGTCCTGAGGGAAACCTTGTCCACATGGAAGATAATGAAAGGTTCCACTGCCATAAGGACCTGCAATTCAGACACCCTTCTTGCTGAAGTGATGGCTAGAAGTAAAGCTGTTTTCCGAGAAAGAAATTTAACTCTGCTGTAGCAGCCGGTTCAAAGGGGGGGGGGGGAGTATGTATTTCCAATACAAAGTTAAGGTTCAAGGCCGGAGTGGGAGCTCTCCTGGGGGGTGTTACATGTTTGGCCCCTCTAAGGAATTGTTTTACCAGAGGATGAGAGAAGAGGGGTGGGCCCAGTATTATAATGAGCTGAGATGGCTGAGGCATAAATCCTAATTGAAGAGAAGGACAGGCCCTTGTGGAGCATTTCTGTTAAGTAATCTACAGGTTTCTATTTCATTCATTTTTTTTTTTTTAACATTCTCTTTATTAATTTTAAGAAAAATAACTTACAAACATTCCTCAATATCTAAACATAAGTACAAACTACACATTAAAACAACTATGTACAAATCTCATCTATATCTTATTGAATAAAACTCATACAATTTCAATAATATCATGTCAGAATATGATCCAGTAAAGATTTCCAAAAATCCTTCTGTAAGGGTTGCTGCTTCATGGAATACCACAAATATGCTTCATGGAATACCACAAATATTTGTGTGCAAGTAATTGCTTTCTGGCTACTTGCTTAAAACCATCCCATGACAGTGTAGTTCTATTTTTCCAATTTAATGTGATGTAGTATTTTATTAGCATAAAAATGGGTATTAGAAGATGTATATGCTTCGTTCTAATTCCTCGTGGGGGAATATGTAGGAGAGAAAATTTCCATGATAAAGTTGTTTTTTCGTATCCCATTTTTTCTAATATAACCCTTAAGGCACACCAAAGCTTGTATGAGCATTTGCAGCTCCAAAATATGTGAATGATATCTGCCTCTTGCGAAGGGCAGAATTGGCAGTTTACTGGTATATCGCGGTACAACTTACTTAGAATTTGGGGTGTATAATATGCGTTGTTTAGTATAAGTTGTGTATATCTTAGTTTTTGAAGGGGAAAATTTTGGAGAACTTCTGAATAGCCTGGGCAATTTTGGTGGATGTAATCGTAGAATCCTGTCTGTTCCAGTAGCTAGAATGAATAGCTTCTTTGTTGCATTTCATAGAGATGATAACTTTATATACATTCGAGATCATTTTTTTTTTCCGTTGCAACAAATCCCATATGGTTTTACATGTAGATATATCTGTATCTGAAATATTACTACCATCCCAAAATTTACAACACATCTCCTTTAATTGTCTTAAAATAACTGTATATTTATGTGGGAGATTTAACTTGTTCCTCATGTTAATTACTGATTCAAGTTTAAATGGAAGAAAATCTACTACAACTTTATCCCTCAGCAGTGGGTAGGAATTCAAGTCAATCAACCTATCATTTTAATTTAAGATTGGGGTTGAGGTGAATCAGCTGAAGTGTCATGTAAGCGGAATATAAATTCAAGGAATCAAAAAGATTCTGAATAATTATAATTTGCTCCTTTAAATCCTTATTTACTCTATAGATCCTCCTACTATTTTTATCTAAAAATGGTAGAGCCCTGGGGTTAAACTGTAAGGATTTAACATAGTTGTAATATAATTTCACCCAAATCGGGTACCATTTAGTGGGATCCTCCTTATATTCTGCAATGGTAATTAATCTACTACACTTGTTAATTTCATAATATAGCCTAAGGTCTGGAAGTCCCACACCTCCTTTATCCTTGGGATATATAAGTTTCTGATAACTTATCCTGGTAGGTTTTGGGTACCATAAACATTTCGATAATGCAGTTTGGGTGTTCTTGAAGAAATTCTTTTGTATCATTATATTAGATGCATTAAATATATAAAGTAATCTAGGAAGTACGTTCATTTTTATGATGGCAACTTTGGATAAAAAAGGAAGCTTAAGTTGTGCCCATCTGCCCAGATCTTTTTGTATATTTGACCATACATTACCTAAATTTTCTTGATAATATTTATATGCATCCTGATAAAATGAGATTACAAGATAATGTAACTGGTCTTTAATTTTGATATTTTGTGGGGTGAATACACTGGGGTATTGCGAATAGTTATTTAAGGGAAAGATTATTGATTTATCCATATTCATCTTATAAGAGAACTTAGAGAATGTATCTATTGATTTTATTATTTTATTGAAATCTGAACTAGGAAGGGAGTAATATACATTTAAATCATCTGCATAGGCCGAAAATGAAATTTTTGTATTAAATAAGATTGGGATATTGTGAAAAGTTTTCTGTTTTATTAGTAAAAATAGTGGTTCAATAAATATATTAAATAAGAGAGGTGATAAGGGGCAACCCTGTCTTACCCCATTATTAATTTCAATTCTCTGAGCTATATTTATTTATTTGTAAAGTGGTATAAGCCCTCATATGAAGGGTGTTAATATAATGGATGAATTGTTTAGGAATGTTAAATTTAGGGAAAATGGCTGCTAAGAACTCCTTATTAATTCGGTCAAAAGCTTTAGACGCATCGATAGCTAATGTGTATATGGGAGTTTGTTTCATCAAAGAAAGAGATATCATTGCATCACAAGTAAGTGTTTGGTCTACTGTCTGCCTATGATTAATAAACCCCGATTGTTCTGGAGATATAATATTTGTAATAACAGATCTAAGTCTAGTAGTTAATATAGTCACCATAATTCTCATATCTAAATTAATAATAGAAATGGGCCTATAATTCTGGGGATTTGTCGTGTCCGAATTCGATTTAGAAGTAAAATAGTTCTAGATGCATTTAAATGCAGATCAGTGATACCAAAATGTGTAATGTATGCAAAAAGGTGACATAATATAGTTGAAATTTTTGAAATAAAGCATTTATAAAATTCAGCTGGAAAACCATCAGGGCCCAGTGCCTTATTAGATTTCAAACTGTTAACTGCTAAATTAATTTCCGCTTGCGTAAAATCAGTCGATAATAGATCTTGCTGCTGTTCATTAATTTTGGGGAATATTAATTGCTTGAGAAATAAATGCAATTCCTGTTCATCATATGACAAAGGAAGGGGATTGTAAACATTTTTATAGATCTCCTCAAAAATCTTGATTATGTCTTGTGTATTACTATAGTTTTTATTTTGGAAAATAATTTCTGAAATATTAGGGATAGGTTTATGGTGATTAAGTAGTCTTGTAAAAATCTGGAGGGGAGTTGCGCCCACTGTGAGTAATTGGCTATGTTTTTAATTTCCTGATACGACAGGTTCTCTGCTTGCAGTGATAAGAGCTCTCCTTGAAGTTGGGATATAATATTTTCCAAGTTCGATGAGTAATTCTGTTGAAGTTCTAGTTCAAGTTTGGTTATTTCTTCCTTGATATTATTTTCTTTATTAAGCGTAGTCTTCCTATGAAATGAAGATTTATTAATTAACACCCCTCTGATCATTGCTTTTGTGGTAGCCCAAATTATATCAATCGGCCTGTTGTCCTCTGAAATGGATAGTATACATTTATCAAGAAGAGTGTCAATTTCTTGCCTAATATCATTTTTTTTTAAGTAAATTAGGATTAAAATGCCACCATATTGTCCTGTTTTTCGGGGAATAATTACATACCCAATCAATAACTAATGTAATTCTAGAATGGTCTGAGAAATACCTAGGTTCTGTAAAAAGTGAAAGAACATAATGCAAAAAAACATCAGAAATTAAAAAAAAAATCCAACCTGGACCAACACTTATAACATTGTGAGAAAAAATTAAACCCTTTATTGGGCAAATGTGAAGAAAAGTTAAGATATGGGTCAAATAAATTGAAATCACTTTTAATTTCAGAAATTGCAGTAGAGGCTTGCATATTAAACTTAGATTTAGTATTGGTTCTATCTGTCTTTGGGTCTTGAATGGAGTTCCAATCTCCCCCCAAAATGTAGTAATGATTAGGGAAGGAAAATGTAGTAATGATTAGGGAAGGACTTTAGTAAGTTATAAATATTCATCAAAAAATTCTGTTGAAAGGAGCACGGGGCATAAATGTTGACAACTAAAATTGGTTTATTTAAATGAGCAACTTTAGTTACAAAATAACACCATCTACCTTCTGGGTCTGAATCCTGTCTTATAATATCATGTTGAAAGGAGTTTTTAATAATGATGGCAACTCCTACCTTATTAGTCTTATTTCCTGCCGCTATAATAGTTTTGATCCATTTTTTCTTCAGGGAGGGATTCCACTGTTCATTTACTAGATGGGTTTCTTGTATCATAATAAAATCCAGTTTAGCTTTAAAGACTAAATGTAGAGTTTTCTTTTATTATCTGCTTGCAGTCCCTTAACATTCCACGAGGCTAATGTCCACATACAGTGATTAAAACATGTAACCTTTCGTTAAATCTACAAGATGTGTTGGTAAATAAACTCAATACAGAAGGATACCATAAATGACGCACGTTTTTTGGATATAGATGAGAAACTCTTCCAATCATAACCCTGTGCCTATCCACTAAATCTCCTAACCTGGAAGAGTGTGGGATATGTCTACCTGTTTGAAAAGCAACTGTTAGGTTAAAAAAAATAACAAAACTTTTTTACTTTTATTACCTTGAGAAGTATCCCAATCCCAAAAGCCTATCATTATAGAGCATAGAAAACTGAACTATCCTTAATGTCTAACCCTGTTCCACAGATCATAGCATAAAACGAAGATATAGTGAGATTTCTGTAAAATTTTCCGTAAAATTCAAATAGAACAATGCAAACAAACCATTAAAAGGATCTGTCCTATTTGTACTTCTAATACATGACTCTACTATTAGATATCAACACACTATAAACATGAATTTACATATTGGATTTGAAATAGTTTTGACCAGAATGCAACAAAGTCTACAATATCTTCTCAGTCGTGTATTAGAATGCACAACTATGAGATAAACATTCTAATATTTGAAACACTGTATACATTAATCATATTTTAGTATACGAGTCAAAACTATTTAAACATGAACTTCGTACATATGCCTCACTGTATAGCAAAAATGAAGTAACCTTATTAAAATCATAAGTGTATAATTAGAACTTTTACGAACATTTCCTGCAAGGTCATTGTATAAACAATTGTTTACAATATATTATGCATATAAATGTCACATAGCAAAGGACAAAAGCATTCCAAGGTAGCTCATACTATAATGGGAGAATAAGTATTTTGCATAAGATCCGACTCTATATATCAGTACTTAACAGTGGAGAAAAAAGGATTTGTAATATTAAGCCTGTAACCAAAATGTCTTTCATATAATAAAAGCCAGGCAATCAAGTATTAAGACGGTTTTCCTTTCCATTCGAGCAGAAACAAATCCAACTAGTCCGAACTCAAGATTAAATCCATTAACAGTCGAGCTTCCTCCACCTGGATATACTACCAATATAACATTAACCTAGTCAAGGTTGCTGATAACTCAGCATGAAGTTTACTTGATGCGCTGCAGCGCTATGAGTACGTAATCTAAAAAATATAATATAAATCACGATGTATAACCAGTATATTAGCACAACTGCAGCTTCAGCTTCTCAACGCGCTTACAAGAGAGCCATTACTCACCAGCAGTTCTTATATATAAAAAAAAAAAAAAAAAAAAAATGAGACGTGAATTGGGTCCTCCACATCGTAAACCTCTTTGACTAGCGAGGAAGTATATCCTTTAACTCTTACGCTTTTCTTTTCTTCCCTTGATGAATTTTTCTATTTCTTTCGTTCGTATCTCGCGTTATTTCCTGCACTACTAGCTGCTGTGACCTTAAGAACCTGGTGCAGCCTGGGAAACAAGGTCACAACGCGCGTAAAGGTTCATCTGCGGCTCAGAACTGTTGGGAAGTGTAGTCCATCAACGAGACAGTCGACCACGAAGACGCAAGGCCTGGAAAACCAGTACCCCTGTCGGGCCAGGGACCCAAAAGATTACCCCCGAAAGGAAAAACGATGCAGGTAGGTGTACTCGCCACAAAAACTATATTGATGTGGATATCTCGTCTTGCTTATAGTGTCAAGCAGCAATTATTTTCATTTCACAACTCAGGCTTTCTGTGCAGCTTTATCCGGGTTGAATTTGAAGATTTTAAGAAAAATTGTCGTTGCTTCGTTGTTGTTGTTAATTAGGTACTTAGCTCCCTGATACGAGAACTGTAGCGTATTGGGGTATTTCATTTGGAATTTGATTTGTTTATTGATCAAAAAGGCACAGATGGGGGCTAGCTTCTGTCTTTCTAACTTAATTTGAGGTGGCAGGTCTTGCGATAAGCTGATCTTATAACCATTCCATTCAACAACTTTTTTGGTTTTAGCAGCAAATAAAAGCTTATTCACATGTTGAAAGTTCAATATTTTCGCGTAGATATTTCTTGGTTTATTTAACACTGGAGATGGTCTAAGAGCCCTATGTGCTCTTTCGATGGTAATTTGTTTAGCTTCCGAGTTGCTTCCTAAGAAAAGAGAAAATATTACAGTTATGGTTTCCAAAAGCTTGTTTTGCTCTATATTTTCAGGGATGCCCCTTAACACAATGTTATTGAGTCTGGATCTGGCTTCAAGATCCAATATTTTTCTTTGCAAGTCTTGAATAGAGTTTATATTGGATTCAGATACTTTTTGTATGCTCTCTATTTTAATATCCTGATCCATAATTTTAGACTATTTTGTCCATCCTTGTAAGAATCTTGTTTATCGATGATCCAACTGTTTGTATCGGAGTAGAAAGTTTTTGTATAGCCTCCTGAATAGGCTGAAGAGCTGTTTTCAGATCCTCTAAGTTGGAAGTCTCTGCTTTAGACTTATTTGTGTTTTTAATAGCTTCCTGAGATTTATTTGTTCTGGCTCTTTTAGAAGTAATGTCCTTTTCAGGTGAAGCTAATGAAGAAAATTTTGTTTTGGTAACTTGACTCTCCATTGAATCCAAATTGCGTGACATTTTGTTTATCTTCCTTGGAGATATTATAGTAGTTGTTTTTCTGTATTGTATTTAGAATTAATCCGGCCTGGATGTTGTCAGCACAAAAGCTTCACATGTGGCATGCACTCCGCATCCAATCTGCAGCAACCTTAACACTCAGTTGAAGATTTGATGGTTTTAGCCCCTCAGGTATGTAGAGCAGATTATATACTACCAGAATTGAGTTAGTCTGATTGTAGAATATCTTTTCTCACTTACATTTGGTAAGAATTAGCTTGATAGATTGCTACTCTGTGGTTCAGCACCACCTACAGGACAGCAGCCATCTTGAACTCCAGCATTTCTGTTAAGTAATCTAGTATACGAAGTAAGCTGGGCACCATTGTGCCCATCCCCTGAGACTGGCTCCAGGAACAGTATCTTTTCCACTTATCTGAATAGGATTTTCTAGCACTAGGCCTCCTTGCCTCAAGAATGACATCCAGCACCTGCTTACTGAGGGGTGCTACAGGTGAGCTCAGGAGATTAACCAGGCTGCAAGGTTCAGGGTTTGAAGCTGAGGGTACAGAATCTGGCCCGCCTGCTGGGGCAGCAGGGAAGGGGTCTGAGGCAGGTGCCACAGTTGTAGCACTGTCAGACTGCGCAAAAGAGGGTACACCAGTGTTGGCGTGGCCAGTCTGATGCAATCAGGATTGCCCTTGGCTTGTCCTATTTGATCTTTAGAAGAACCTTTGAGATGAGAGGCAGAGGGGGAAAGGCATAGACTGAGAGGCTTTCCCAGGTAAAGGACAGGGCATTCACTTTCCAAGCTTGAGTGTGGGGAGTTCTGGTGCAGTATTTGTTCAATTGATAGTTCTGAGAGGAGGCAAACAGGTCCACCTCTGGTGTCCCCATCTGTTCCTTAAAAGCTTGAATATTTTGGGTTCCAGTTTCCATTCGTGTGGGTCCATGAGATTTCTGCTTAATTCGTCTGTCAGGGAATTTAGTTTGCCTGGCAGGAATTGAGCTTGAAGGTGCACTTGGTTACTCAAGGCTGTGCTCCACAGAGCCATGGCTGGCCTGCAGAGTGGGTAGGAATGGGTTCCCCCCTGCTTGTTTATGTACCACATAACTGTGGTGTTGTCTGTTTTTACCTACAGTTGTCCTGGAAGAATGAGGTCTTTGAAGGCTGTCAGAGCATTCCATATAGCTAGCACTGCCCTGCCATGTGACCCCCCCCCCACCATGCATAGTCTGATGCATCTGTTGTTAGGGTTTGGACGACAGGGGGTAGAGTGAAAGGGAGTCCCTTGTTGTGGTTGCAGGCCTCTGCCCACCAAAGAAACTCTGCCCTTAGACAAGGAATGATAGGAATTATTGTTTCCAGGTCCTGAGAATGTTGACACCATAGACTTTTCAGATACCATTGAAGTTTCCTCATATGCAGTCTTGCATATGGAATTAACAGAATGCAAGGGGTCATGAACCCCACAGCCTGCAGTATTTTCCTTGCAGATAGCTGAGTTTTTGTGGCCAGTAGGTTGAAGTAGGTTGTCAAATAAATTTCTCTGGAGTGAGGGATGCCATCTGGGAAGTTGTGTTCAAGCTTGCTCCCAGGAATACAATCTGTTGGCAGGGTACTAGGTGTGATTTCTTTTTCTTGATGGTGTACCCTAGTGAGGTTAGAAGTCTCTTTACAAATGCCAGGTGCTGTAATAGAAAGTCCTGACCTTCCACCTGAATTAGGCAATTGTCAAAGTATGGGTAAATTTGAATTCTTCTCTGCCTGCAAAAGGCAATGGCTGGAGCTAGGCACCTTTGTGAATACCCTGGGCACAGTAGATAAGCCAAAGGGAAGTGCATAGAACTGATAGTGCATAGAGCCTGCCCTGAAGCGTAGGCATTTCCTGCAAGATTCCCTTATAGGGATGTGCAGGTAAGCTTCTTAAGTCTAGGGTTGCCAGCCAGGAATCTTTGGCTAGCATAGGAAGCAGCTGTTGGAGAGTTAGCATTTTGAAACCACCAGGAAGATGTTGAGAATAGACAGATCCAGGATAGGATGCCAGGAGGTTTATTTTCTGGGAACCAGGAACAGTCTTGAATAAAAGCCTTGTCCTCTTTGTTCTGCTGGGACAGGTTAAATAGCCTTGATGCTGAGGAGAGAGAGTACTTGCTTTTAGGCCTCCGCCCACTGGTTTCGGGGAAGGTCTGGCCATCCACTTAGGGTTGGGAGTGAGTGGAAGTGGAATTTGTGTCCTAGGGAAACAATCTTCAAAACCCATTTGTCTTGGATAATGTATTCCCAGTTTTTTTGCATGCAAGGCGAGCTTTCCTCCTAAAGGTGCCAGTAGTTGAGCAAGGCTTGGAGGAGTTAAGGATGTCATTGTGCAATTTTACCATGGGGGGTGGCTTACTGCTCCCTGCTTTGGACGTGGGAGCACTCCACTGTTTAGATCTGTGCATAACCTGAGACTGAAGTCTTGGTGGTCTGCTGCCCCTGGGTTTGGACTGAAGGCCTGGAAGGGACTCGAAAGGGCCACTTCTTAGAAGGCCAATGCCTAATGAATCTAGGTGGCTGTACTTGTAAGAAATCTTTTAACAGTTTGCATAGCTTTAGCTTTTTCCTCCATCCTTTTGAGGACTTCTGCTTTATTGCCAAATAGGCACTCTTGGCTTATGGGTGCATCCAGTAATTTTGCTTTTACATGATCTGGCAAGTTTTCTTCCTTAAGCCAAGCGTACAGACCCAGTGACAGCAGCCCTGCAAGATGCTTCTAAAGCATCAAAACCACATTGCAAAGTATGTTTACCTACTTGGTCAGCAGAATTCATTAACTCTTGCAAATCTTTGTGTTCTGCACAGTCAGAAATCAACATCATTTTCTGTTTAATTAGTCCCATAATATGCTGCCGATACTTTATATGAAACTGGCAATTTAAAGCCCTAATGACCAGAGTAGCAGAGTTGTATACCTTCTTACCCCATCTGTCTAAAGCCCTAGAATCCCTGTCAGAAGGGGTAGGATTTTTGGCAGTAGTAGCCTTAATGCCTTTTGGTCCTTGGGAAATGGTCTCTGGATCCACAGTAGGATTCTTGAAAAGGAATTTGAGAGAGTCAGGTACTCTATAGTACCTGTCAGGTTTCCTGGGAGCTGTAGGAAAAGTATCTGGGGTAAGTCTGGATTCCAAGAAAACATCATCTACAATCTCCAGAACAGGAGGGATAGCTAGAGGCCTGTGCTGAGGCAGGTTTAAGAATTCCCTGAGTCTCTTTTTGGACTGAGAATAGTCCTGGCTTTCCCAGCAGAAATGCTTTCTAAGGGTATGCAAGGTTTCACCAAAAGAAAAATCTTCTGGAGAGGAAGCAGAGGGAATGAAATCCTCTGCATCAGAATCCTCATAGGTAGATAAAGGTAAGTCCTGGTAGTCAGAAGGAACAGAGATATCAGATTCCTGATCAGAAGAGTCAGAAGGAAAGTCAGTTCTAGGTCTCTTGGAGGGGGAAGGCTGGTTTCCCCTAATTAAGGTAATAAGGTCTTCGGCCATTCTAATCATTTGTTTTTGAGGCATGTGGACCTGAGAATGCACTTTGGTCGTCGGTTTTCTAGGTGCAGTGTGAACTTTAGGCCTGAGGAATTCGGTATTTTTGGCTTGAAACAAAGTCGGTTTAATATGAAAATCGGTAGGCCTGAATACATACTCAGAAGCTGGTGCCTGTACAGCGGCTCCAGACCCACCCAAGGTAGAGACATCCACAGGTTCCATAGTCGCAGAAGCATCTTGCGGCATACCAGACTCCGAATGGGTCTCAGTAGAGGCCTGCAAATCTGTAGAAGCGGGTATCAGGGGCTTTGAAAGCGCCTCACTGAGTAATGGCAGACTGGCGACTAGCTTAATGGAACCGTCGTCAGCAGTTTTGGACCTATGCGGTCCGTCTTTATCCTTACATTATTTCAGAAGATCCGTTGTCGGATGGCTTAACGAAGCCAGTACGGAGACTGAGAGTGAAAGTATTTAGCTACAAAAATCGCCCGACGAATAGTTCAGGCATTGAACAAGGCACAAAACCAACAGAGAGGGATATCGTGGTCTGGGCCTAAACAGGTGATGCAGTGAGAATGAAAATCTCTGAGGTATTTGCTTTCCACAGGCAAGACAATTATTAATTTTTTCTGACATCGGTTAGAGCAAGTAAAAAGGATCCCCAACGGGGTACTTATTTTTTAGAAGACTTCAGGTCTGAAACTCGAAAATGAAAATTTCAGGAGTCGGCTGACCAGCACTTGTGAACTGCTTTTGCTCTGGGCACCGCGCGGCAAGAAAGACTGATGTAATGGCATCGGCTACATGTTTTATACCCCTGACGACCTAACGTCATGGAAAAAGCGACAGTATCAGATGCAGAAATCCCAAGGCTCTGGTATTCAGGCTGGCTGAGAGCTACCTGCAAGCAGATCACCCAAATGTGATGACTGCAACAGTGAAATACGAAGAACATCTGTCAGCTTGAGAGTTTGGAGGGAAGGGTGGAGCACGTCCGACTGATGCATCAAGAGATCCGGAACTGGGTCCAGGATCCAAGGCTCCACTTGTAGATGATAGCAGAGAAACATGAACCATATCTGACGAGGTCAGTAAGAAGCAAGGAGGATGAGATTGCAACCCAGCGACTTTGCTTTCTAAAGTACCTTGGGGATCAGAGGAAAAGGTGGAAAGGCATAAAGTAGTCCCGGACGCCAATCGTGCACAAGTGCATCCCTAGGTGACTTGTCACGGTGAGGGGACTTAGGTGAAATAGCTGCTGCATTTGTTGAGAGGAGTGGCAAAAAGATAGCAGCATGGCTGGCCCCATTTGCGAAAAATCAAGTCCGCAACTTCTTGCTTCAGGGACCACTCGTGAAGCATGAGGGTAACCCCGCTGAGCTTGTCCGCTATCACGTTGGATTTCCCGGGAATGTGCATCGCAATTAGAAAACGTTGGGAAGACATCGCCCATTGCCATACTCGAAGGGCCTCCCAACACAAGGGGTAAGATCTGGTCCCGCCTTGTTTGTTGATGTACCTTACCACTGACATAATGTCAGTCTGAATTGCAATAGCTCTGGTAAGTAGACAGTCTTGAAGTGCTTGCAACACCAGAAGCACCGCTCTAATCTCTAGAACACTGATGTGCAAGTGGTACTCGTGAGGCTGCCAGATTCCTTGGAAAGTCTGTCCCAGATAATGCCCTCTGGGAGGGCATCTGGGAGGTGTCCGTGGTCACTGTGGCTACTGGATGGGGGTCTGGAAAAGGTCTGCCTAGAGTCACCTGGGGGGAGACAAGCCACCATACCAAGTTCTTTTTGCAGGATTCTGTGATAGAGATCACATGCGACATTGGTAAATCCTGGAACGACCACTGTTAGCCACAGCAGAATTCTCATGTGGAAGCAAGCCATAGGGACTAGAGTAATTGCTGCAGTCATTGAGCCCAGGACTTTAAATATTTCTCTTGCCTGAACTCTTTTCTTTTTCATGAGGAATGAAACTTGCTGACGAACTGCTGACACCTTGTTCTGAGGCAGCTTTGCTATCATGGCTCTTGTGTCTAAGTCTGCCCCTATGAAGGTAATACACTCAAGGCAAAAAGGCAGACTTTTCGTAGTTTACGGTGATGCCTAGCTGGGAACAGGTTTGAATTGTGTAGTCCTGTGCTTTGATCAGTTGCTGCTCGGTGGTAGCAGTGAGGATCCAGTCTAGATATGGAAACACCTGGAATCCTAGACGTCTCAGGTGAGCCGTTACCACTGCCATACACTTGGTGAACACTCTGGGGGCCGTGGTGAGACCAAAGGGCAAGGCTCTGAAATGATAATGACTGGCTCCCAGCCAGAAGCGAAGGAATCTCCTGGATTGCCTGTCCATTTTTATGTGGTAGTATGCATCCTGCAGATCGATGGAGCACATCCAATTGTCCTGACCCAAAAAGGGGAGAATGGACTGCAGTTACCATCCGGAACTTCGCTTTTTGTACTAATTTGTTTACCTTGCTGAGATCCAAAATGGGTCCTCCAGTCCCCTGTCTTTTTTGGAACTAAAAAGAACCTTGAGTAAGTTCCGTATTCGATTTGGTCTGCGGGGACTTCTTGGATGGCTCTTCTTTCTAGAGAACATTTGAACTTCTAGGGTTGTTTGATCCCAAAGACTAGGTGGAACGTCTGGGATTGAACGTTTTGTTCTTGAGGGGGGTAACTGGGAAAAGGGAAATTTGTAACCCCTGGATATTATTGACAGTACCTACACATCTTTAGTAATAGCTTGCCAGGCTGGGTACAATGATACTCTGCCTCCAACTGCCTCCAGAGGCGAACAGTCGGGCCTCCCTTCAGGAGTTCTGGAAGGGCCTATCAGAGAACGTATCAATGCATCTCTGTCACCCTGCTGTTGCGCACCCCCCCTGCCGCGAGGCCGGCATCTTCCGTTATTGTTTCCCCCTCTGCCTCTGGGGGAAAATTCTCCACTATCAAGCGAAGCTCCCTGGGATTTTTGGGACTACATTTTCCCACTCTTCTGACCTTTAGAGTAGGGTCTAGATGCAGTGAAAAAATGGACTCCCATGGCACAGTGTGTCTTGCCATCCTTTTCACACCTGGTGAGAGTCCCTCTTACCTGAGGCCCAAAAAAGGACGAGTCTCCGAAAGGGGTACTGGTAAAGGAGGACTTGAAGGGCTCCACAAATTGACAAAGGCACATCCAAGAGTGTCTTCTGCAAAGCAACTCTGGTACCTGCTGCCCTACTCGCTCCACCTGCCGCTTAAGAAATGAGCCTCATGGAGGAGTTGACCACTGAAGTCAAGGTTGCAAGCTGGGAAGCCGGCCTGTTCGTAACTCCCTCAGCTGTAGGATCCTGTAGGGTATCTCCCAACTCTTTCAGGAGATCCCTCTGAAGTCGTATGAAATGTGACAAGTAATTCAGGGACCTGAGTGTAAAGGTCACTGAAGAGAACATGTGCTTTTCATACCTGTCCATCGTATGGGACTCCTTGTTCGGCGGATGGACAGATGAAGAAGTTTCTGCACGTGCCTTCTTAATGGCTGCTGCTACCACCATAGCATCAACAAGAACCCCTTTGGAAAGAAAGGACTTGTCTTCGGTGGGCAGTTATAAATTTGTTTGGTCTCCGTGGAACTGGTTCCATGGTCTCGAGCGCTCCACACCTTCCGACTCACTACAGACAAAAGTGGGTCAAAAGGCAGACACCCCCAAGAGGTGGAGGGTCAGGAACCAAATGCGTTCAGGTAGACAGACTCATCCTCAGAAGAGGCTAGGGACTTCCAGCCACCCATCTGTCTAAGGATTTTCAAGATGTCCGAAAAGGAGACATCCTCAGAGGGGGACCGTGGGGATCCTTCCGATTCATCCAAGTCTGTGTCTGACTGATGGACTCAGGGTAGTCCAGATGCTTCCTCTAACATTTTGTCTTCTGAGGGACCTCCTCCGAATGCTTGGGAGAGGTTTCGGAAGAAGTGGGTTCGCCCAATGGGGCATCCTGGGGCATAGGTTCCCTATGCTTGGAGGGAGGAGAATGGTCAAAGTCAGGCACAGGCGCCGATGGAGCCGAGGGTGGAGCGGTCTCAGGGGACAGTACGCTCATCACCTCGAAGGCACCACAGTCCTGAGCTGAAGGAGCCTCCGGCTCCGCAGAGGCCGGAGATCTCTTGTGAACCAAGAGTGACGTCTCCGAGGCTGATGTGGGAGCAGAGCTCACCTGTGCCAAAGCTCTGAGAGGGAGAGCACGGTCAGACAAGGGTATGATGCCACTCCTTCCTGGTGCTGACGAGACAGCTTTGGCACCCAGATGCCTGATGGACTGAGACATCGAGGAGATTGGAGCAGGAGTTGGAACTGATAAAGAAGTAACTGGAGCTGACGGTTTCACCACCACGAAGTCCATGCACTCCGGCTCCGAGCTCAAGAGAATCAGAGGAGGAACAGATAGAGAAGCTGGATGGGCTGAAGGAGCCAATTCCTTATGGGCTGGGCTTGACAGCAATTTGGCAAGTGCCTGTGACATGAGGAACCTATTAACCACTCTCTCCACATCATGATCCGAAAGCCTGGTGGACCGAGAGGAGTGATAAGAGGACAGGTGACCGCCTGCCACAGACTGGAACAAAGGAGATTTTGGAGCAGAGCACACTGGCTCCAAAGAGGGAGATCTAGTTCTTTTATGGGCCTGGACTGGCTCCGAAGACACTGATAGAGCAGACAGAGACATAGCTTTGTCGGAGCAGACACTGGGAACCGAAAGAACCGAAGATTTTACAGCAGATTTAGATTGCTCCGATCGGAACCGTTGAGGATGGTTTGGGAGATTTTTCAGACTGTTTTGCTGGCTGAGGAACCAAAAACAAAGGGTCCAGAGGGTTTTTCAAAAGGCCACACAGAATCAGTTTATTTTTTCTCTCCTGCAGGACTCTAGCACTGAAAGCATGACAAATAAAGCATAAGTCCTGCAGGTGAACAGCCCCTAAACAGTATAAACAACTCATGTGCCATCCCATAAGGACATTTTTTGGCAATTCGAGTAGCATTTTTTAAAGCCTGAGGGTTTTGACTCTTTGGACATGCTAGATAACTACGAAGAGACAAACAGCAAAAAATAAGGCTATAATGGTTAACAATACACAATAACAAACAAAACTAGCAAGAAATTTTTTTTTTTTGGGAAAGGAAGAAGGGGGAGAGCCTCTAAGTAAAACAGTGACTCCCCCAATAGGAGAGCCTCTAACTTAAACGGCTACTCCAACAGATAGTGGGGAAAGAAGAAAACAAACCCTCTAAGTTAAATGGGCTCAAGGGGAAAGCAAGGCCTAGGAAAATGGCCAAGAAGAACCCAAAAAACAAAGCAGAGGAAGGACAGAAGGTTGTTAGTCAAGCAAGGATGAAGCTAGACATCAACAAGTTTAATTAAACTAGTAAAATCCTGGTAAGGATGACAGCAAAATACAAAAAAAACTCTAGGTACTTAGCCTGATCCAGCAGTCGCAATCTTGATGCTGCAAACAGCAAACGAGATCTGGGTAGCTACCGCTAGGCATGTTGGGACAGGGGTTAGCTTCAAGCCAGTATAAGCTCTCGAGCTATACTAAATCAGCCAAATTGGAGCAGAGGATCGGCTCCGAACCCAACCAGCAAGAACGAAGGCAAGATGGGGACAACATAACATTACCTCTTTCTGGATATCTGAAAACTGAGGACAGTCCCATTTAAAGAATTCCATCATATGAGCAATAGTATCCCCAAAAGAAATTTCCTTAAAGGGAGAATCTAGGAAAACAGAATCTTCCCCCTCAGAGCGATAGTCCAATTAAGAAGGAATCTGAGAGGAGTAAGCCAAGGACTCTTCCCCAAAGTCCAAGTCCACATCAGAACAGTCCTGCTTCGCAGGCCTCTTAAGTGGAGTAGATTACCAAGGGGGGCAGGAAAAGAAACTCCCTGGGTTGGCTTCAAGGCCATGAGTGCATCAAACAATCCCTGTGTAAAATCCTGCTATTCATGCTGGGGATCTTTGAAAGTAGAAGAAATTTTAGTTTTCTGCTTCTTCTTTAAAAGGATGTCAGCCCTAAAGACTTAGGAAGTTCAGACCCTTGTTGACACCAAATCAACGCAGTGTGAATCTCCTCCCAAACAAGAATCTGTGAAACACCCCTCGGTCCCTCAGATATGATTAGCTGAGGTTTCCCCTCAACATCTGCAATGGACATATGGAGAGCCTCTGAGGACGTGCGAGAAGCTGGATCCAAGCCAGCCTCTGACACAGTTGCGACACAGGGAATCTGACAGAACAAGTGGCCGATCCTCTGGGCTTTCACCGGCCTCGAGAGAGATGTCCGGGGTGGGCAATACAGCAGCTGAATCCAACCTAGGTTTTTTAGTTTTCTTCTTGTTAGACGGTTGACCTTCAGGACAGGATGATTCCAGCATCACACCCTGCGCTAACAACTTAAGACATTGGTTCACAAGATAGATAGACAAGGAGGAGAAAACTGTGAAGGGTCTTGGGGACAAACACTTGACAAATTGAGTACAAACTATGATCGTGAGAAGCATCCAAGCAAAAAAAGACACTGCTCGTGACGATCCTTATGAGGAATCCGTCTCCCACACTGACATTTTCCCTTTCTGGTTGACATGTAAACTTGCAAACCAAAAAGCAAAATAAGCTAAGAAGAAAACTCCAACAGGGCACTTATCTGAAAATGGCTTGTTAACCAGCACAAACAAATGAGTGCTTAGACTGACAATCGAACATGGCGTTCAGACTGGTGGCAAAGAAGTTATGAGGTATGTACTTCCATACATCATCTTCATGCCATACGCTGTGAGCAGGGAACATACATGGTACGTAAGGACACCCTTAAAAACTTGAAGACTTTGGTATATTGGCCAGACGTTGGGCTACCCTTGGCAGGGGATCCCTTAGTGAAGAATACTGCAACAGTGATATGGAAGGACAACAAGAGAGACGTGCTTCACACTGTAATTTGTTTACAAGAAATAAATCATTTTTATTACAGATGGGGAAATCCAGGTTAACTAGGCATGAAATAACTAGTATGTTTTCTATGCAGATGGGAAAACAGTAATTACTGCTCACTTTATAAGAATAAAAAAATAGAAACTTATTGGAGAGTATTCTAAAACATTCAAATGGCATAATATAACAGTTTGCCGATTTCTGTATTTTTTGCATATAAAAATAGTCACTGTTTGCAGTAGTTTAGATTCACATTTTTGTCATTTCTTAAGAAATTGCTGTATGTTGTTCATCAAACAAGATTGCTTCAACACGCCTTTTGTGAACAGAAGACTTCTTCATTTTCATACAGTACTCAGTACACAGCAACTTCAAAAGTGAAGCCCAATAAATAAGCATTCATTGACTGGTCCACAACAATGGACCATGTTCCTAAAACAAGACTGCCTCTCAAAGTTTGTTTTTGGCCAATTTGTTTCTACTATCCGCTATGTCATTTGTGTGTTTAGGGGATATTATGCAACCCATTGCTGTTTTTACAAAACTCTAGGCCTAATCCAAAGGATGTGAATGAAGCAAAAAAAAATATTTAAAATGATTGTCTAAAAGCCCATGACATGTATGGAAATGAGAAGAATGTAACACCATGGATAGATCACTATGTTTATCATTGAATGGTGTGACTTTACAAGAAAGGGTTGCATACTTCCTGAAGAGCACACGTCCAGCAACATCCTTTAAACCGTAATTTCATGTGCCAATATTACAATATGTTTAAGTAGACTTAATACCTAAAAAAATGTCTGTATCCAATTAAAGACACTTGCAAACTACATCACCTGAACATTTGTAAAGAATAGTCAAAGCTCTTGATTTTATTTGCCCATCTAATACTCACATGCAGTAAATTCTACAGTCTAGCACATACAATACTAAAATTAATTTTATCACTTGTGTTCCACTAATGAATTCAGCACATATGATATTAAAATTAATTTTATCACTTGTGTTCCATTAATGAATTCCTACCATGTGTTTATTAAATCAAGTAAATTATGAGTTGTTCAAAAAGCAATATCTACAGTACTAAGAAGTCATTTTTATACATGCACAGGCCATAAACATGTCTCCATGAGATGGGCTATACTCCACTATACAATATTGCACAATACTTCATGTTGTAACAACCTGCTATCCTTTTGGTATAAAATTTCTGAACTCAGTCCAACTTTACTTTTTGAGTGTCATAAATAAAGAACATAGCCCCCTATTATATAATAGGTATTACCACTGTTTTATAACAGGTTAACATAACCTCAAGGCATCTCGAAGAAACTCTTAAGAACATGCTTTCTAGTCAAGTAACTATTTCTATTACTATATTGGCATTATATTAGAGCTCTGATGCATTATGGTAGATAGATCCTCAAGTCCCCTTTGTATTCAGACTTGGGCAATATACAGAAAAAGGATATTGACTGACATGCACAAGTGTGACACAGTGCATATTCCAGTGGTAAAATGTATTCCATTAGATATAGTTAATTCTTGCAAAGAGTCAAAATAGTATTGCAATTTCAGCTAGTCACCACTGACCCAATCTTAGCAACATCTGCAAATTACATATATATATATATATATATATATATATATATATATATATATATATATATATATATGTATATATATATATATATATATATATATATGGTGAAGGGAACTGCTCAACACCTATCTTAACTGTTCTGCAGGTAAGAACATTGTTTAACATTACCCCTACATTTTCTGGATATGAGCCAGTTTTCAACCCACTTATTCAACTAGTCTATGAGGAGTGGAGTCAAAAGCCTTATAAAGATTCAGCAACAGAAAGACAGAATCCACACAGTGCGCGTTTCAGGTGTCTCATCAGAAAGTATAAAAAAGTGACCCATGGTGTCTTTGAAGACAGTGCTGGGACCTCCCCCTTTTTGGCATTTACTTCTCAGATCATCAAGCAGAGAGCTAACACACCTTGCTAACAAAGTCTGCAGACAACTGCAAACTGGGGGTTGTTGTCAAGTCACCCTCCTATACCTAAACCCTCCAGAATTAATTCTCCCTAATAAACTCTTGGTTTACTATAGACTGGCTCAAAAGAAATGCTACAAAGTTTAGTACTATCACTTTTGGCAGACAACCCCTCCCCTCGTCATACTAAATAGAAAACGTACCACTACAAAACAAAAATGTAGTCAAGAGACCTAGACACTTGGGTTGTTACCAGCACATGACATTGGTTGTCAGGAACTCCTTTTATTCATCATGGATAATTGCCAAAGAAACATTATCAAGGTCTAAAGAAGTAATTACTCTCTTGTACTCCTCACTGATCAGACCACTTATCAAGTACAGTGCTCCCTTTGGGATGCATCTCACTAAACATATTAAACAACTGAAAAGATCCCAAAGTTGCTAACCATAATGACATAGGCTTAAAATAACTCGACTATCAAGAGTGGCTGGAAGCTTTATTTAGTACATAACAGACTTTTGAGGGGAGATCTCAGTCTTGCTTATGGCACCATTAGAGACTCAGATGTCCTGCACCTTCTGTATCTCTGCAAGTTCAATACCTCCACCAAAATTCTAACAAGTGACCTAAATCTTCACCAGCAGATAAATAAAACATGAAGGAACAGATTTATAACCCAGTGCCTCCCAAACCTGTGGAACAAACTTTCCCAGCATGTTAAGCAGTATGGTTCAGTATCTTCCTTTAAACATAACCTATATTACTGCATGGGTACTTACACATTTACTCCGGGATTGACTAGTACACTCCTCATGGAAAAGGGGGGGGGGGGTTGCCGCAGCCAAGGGATGATACTGACAAGGTGTAAATGGTCTTAATACTCACTTGCCTTCTAATATGTATGAATCTATGAACAGGGACTCCATTATCAAGTACATTAATGACATTTCCATACATTTCAAAAAATTGTAGCACATGACCTTCCATGGCAAACACTAAACTGATTAATATCCAAATGGACAACTACATCAAATGCCACCATCTCTAAGACACCACTTTCAAAACTTTTACTTAAGTTGAATGTTAAGGTCTGTAGTTGATGATAATACATGGTCTTAAGGGACAGTAGTTGATAATATGTGGTCTTTAAGGATAGAGGTCACACTAGCTTATCTCCAAATATGAAGACGAAATGACTTATCTAGTATATTTTGAAATATAAAGGTCAAATAGCCATTTAGATTGCCAGGTTGTAACCTGTTTACAGCCAGTAAAACAACCTCTTCAGGTGTTATTACACAGGGAGATGATCCAATAACATCTGCTACAGAAGCATTAGTTTTGGTACCACTGTGCACTAGGAAAAAAACTTTACTGAGAGTTCTGAGTATTAATTCAGCATCAGTCATAGTGCTTGTCCTCTAAATTTTGTGCACTTCTCCCATTTATAGATCTAACATGCTTATAAAATGTTTTCTCTATTAGTTGTAAATGATGCCTGTTTTAATTCATGATTTGCCTCAGAAGTCCTGTATTTTTTTTTAAGTATGGTTTCACTGTATGCTGATGTTCCCACAGTTCTTAAAGAATGTAGTGGAACAGTGTGTAATCAAAACGTGACAGTATAGAATTTTGAATGAGATTGGTTACAGCATAAAATTTGATACCATCTACCAGCTGATCTTGACAGGACTGCACAACTATCTCCCAGTTGATCTGGAAATGACTACACAAAAACAAGTTTGTTTTGTTTGTTTTAAACAAGAAACATTTTTATTAAATTATCATGTATAACATATACAATCTTACATTTATACAAATGAAAATAAACCATAGTGACGCAGTATCAGTTGCAAAGATTATACATTACAAACCGTGCCGACACAACTGTAGCTGCAAACATTATACATCACTTTTAACATATCCAGTCATGGTTAGTCAGCCATTACATGGCTCATTCAAATCCTTTCTTTTAAACATGGTTCCTCTTCTGTATGTACTGATCCCACATTTACCACTTTTCCCATGCAATTTGCTCCTACCCTTTTCCAAAGATCCCAATTCCAGTTGTTTTACCTCTGTTACTATCTTCACTATTTCTAGTAAAGTTGGTTTAGAATGCAATTTCCATTTTCTAGTAATTGCTTTTTTGGCAGCCGTCATAATTAGACTCAGCGTGGCCTTACTATGTCTGGGTAATTTTGATTCTATATTATAACTCAAAAAAATCATTTTCTTAGTTACTCCAGTTTGCTTACCCAGCATGTCCAACAGAGCAGTCTGCAGAGAATCTTTAAAGTCCACCAACTCATTACTCTCCTAGAAAACATGTTCCCAATTATCTCTTTCCTCCCCATCACACCTCCAACACTTCCTATTTACCCAAGGAAAAATTCTTTGGAGTCTACTTGGGGTATAAAAATACCTATGTAAACACCTCCAAGCAAAGATCCTAAATCATCTAGATTTTGTTGCATATTTGTGAGACACATACATAACCCCCATTTTTTCTTTCTGCATTGCTTAGCCAGTCTCTCTTCCCAATCCTTCATAACCTCCTCTGATTGTTTCTTATAGTTATCATGCAATATTATATATACTCTACTAACCATTCCTTTCTTAATGGCAACTTCTGTTCTAGATTCTGCCTTTTCTCCAACTCAGTAGGCAAAATATGGAATAACCTCCCCTCACACATTACCTCTCTAGCCTCCTTTCATTTTTTTAAAAAACAACTTTTTACATCTGAACAACTTCTGGCTCTGCTCTTGTACCAATCCAGACTAATCTACTTTCTTCTTTCTACTATCATATTTCCTTATTTCAAAACTGCAATCTTTCTCTGTGATCACAAATGACTTAATGACTGTACTGCTACTACTGTTCTCATATTAAAAAAAAAAAAAGGGGTACAAACAATGTCTTTTACAAGTATGTATATACATTTTACAATATGTAATACCCCATCCTCACATAATTGTACTGTAAAGAATTAATGCCTTTCTAAATACGTAGATAGCACTATGTGTTTTTTATTACTTGATCTAGACTAATATGTATGCATTGTTGCTCACTGTCTGTGTCACACGCATTTATTGTAATTGTTTAATTTCTATAACCTTGTTTTAATCTGTGGAGCTTTTCTCCCCGGGCCTCCACTGAAAATGGAAATTATCCAGCTGGACTAGCCCGGTCAACAAATGTAAAATAAAATAAAAATAAAATAAAGATTCTACTAAAAACTCTACCAGTGCTGGTCTTTTGTTAAGGACACTCCTATTTCTTTCTCTTTGCCTATACACTAACATCAGTCCTTGATAGGGAAGGCAATATCTAACCTGCAATCAAAATAAGCTGTCTTCCCATTCTATTCCCTTTCCCTCTCTAGTTATTTGCTCCCAATACCTTGGTTCCTTTGTCAGTTTTCTCCAATGTATTGCAGCCTCCTCTTGCCTATTGTCTGTATCCCTAAATTGTAGTCATCCCTATTGGCAGAATCTCCTTTCTCCATTCCCATGCTGGTTTAGTTCTTAGAATACTTTCTGCTACTTTATGAATATAATATTCTGTATGATTGCTGTTCTCCTTAAAGGTCCACATCCAAAATCCGAGTCTATCCTTGTTTTTTGAGCTTCCACTCTGTTTCATTATATATTTTCATTCTGAATTATAGTTTTCTGCTTGTGCTTTGTGTAGGAGTCTTAACTGTTGCTCTGAAATACCCCTTGAACTCTGGTAATCCCAATCCACCCTGTTCTATTGGATGAATAAGATTATCCCACTTGACTCTTGCAATCTTCCCCTCCCAGATAAAATCCTTCAGCTCTTTATTAATTGCTATCCACAACTTATCCCCTGGATGATAAAAATATGCCTGACCTGTGTTTAAGATTATAAAGACTAAAAACATTTTAACTGGTGGTATCGTGCTATTGATATATCCACACAACAGATTGTTATTTTTCTCAGTTTTTGTATTTTCTTTGTTTAGTCTCTTCCCACATATCATTAGCTGCCATACCTGTATCATTTTTAATCCATATTCCTAAATACTTCATTTTATCATATCCCAATATGGATATTGTTGAACCAGTTTGTACATGGATACATAGTTTACTGCTATTACTTTTGTTTTAGCTTCATTAACTTTGCATCCCGAAAAGGTTTAACCTGTCTCAATATGTTCCACAGCACTGTAATCTCCCTTTCTGGTTTTATGAGGTATAAAATAATGTCATCTGCTAACACAGTCAGCTTTTCTTTACTACCATATCAATTATATCCTTGAATCTCTGGGTCCCTTATTTTCTTTTCCAATGGTTCTAAATAAAATGCAAATACCAAAGGGGAGAAAAGACACCCCCTGCCTGGTTCCTCTGCTCAAGCAGAGATTATCAGACAGGACCCCACTCATTTTAATTTTTGCCTCCGATCCCCATATATTCGTCTAATCAACCTTACAATTCTATCAGGGAATGCAAACACTTCCATTACTCTGCTCATAAAGTCCCACTTACTCTGTCAAATGTTTTCTCTGCATCAAGACTCACCAATGACAGTATTTTATTATATTTTGCTTCCCTCTGGATCATCACTGTTCTGTAAATGCTGTCAAAAGTTTACCTCCCTTCCACAAAACCACACTGATCCATATCTATCCACTTAGGCATCACTTTTGCTATTCTTTTAGCCATTACAAACGCTTTATTAATCATGATTTAGTACTGAAATTAACCTATATAAAGCTGGATCTTTACCCTCTTTAGGTATTACAGTTACTACCGGTTTCTTCCACGATGCTGCTACTTCTCTTAGAATAGTGTTAAACAAAACCTTTGAGATCTTTATCAGTTTTCCCCCCTCCTAGCTTTCAAACTTCCACAGTAATATCATCTTATTCCTGGAGACTTTCCAGTAGACTGTTTATACATCACCATTTTTATTTCATCTCCTCCTATCCTAACTATTAGTAATTGAGCCTCCACTACTTTCAACCTTGGCATATTTAATTCTTCCATAAACATTTCCATTTGTACCTTTTCTCAATGTCCATATTTCTTTGCTTTATACAGAGTTTCATAGAGTTTCCAAACTATTTCTAATACTTCAACAGGATCCATTGTCATCTTCCTTGTTATAGGTAGCCTAGGCTTGGTGACAGCCCTTTCTACTTTCTTGTGCTCTAGTTATCAAAAAAACTTGCTTAATAGCAATCTTTCTAAACTCATGCATATTAGCGAGGTAATCCCTTATTTTCTGTTTAGCATTCTGCAGTTGCTCCTCCTCTTTTTCTGTGATATTCCCCCTATTTTCAATACTTTAACATTTGTCAGTCCCTGTAAATAATTCTGTTACTTCTTAACCTTATCTCCTTTTCTTTTATTTCCACCCTACTTTTAAATTCCACTTTAATTTTACCCCACTCCCTAGCTATATTTTTAGAAGAAATTTCTATATTCTCTAATAGCTCCTGAATAATTTCCACTACCCATTCCTTAAATTCCTTTCTTTTCAACAGATAGGTGGGAAAGAGCCAGTATATCATTTTTATTTCATAACCATGTGTTTTTATTTTAGTTATTATTGGTGCATGATCTGAAATAGTTATGGGGTGAGTATCAAGACCTTCAAATAAATGCACATGTTCCTGTGAAATGTAAATTCTATGTAGCCTAGCCCAGTTTTTGTATCTTGGGAAATAATATGTAAATTCACTCTGAACTCCTACTACTGAAGTCGCATCTTCCATGCCAAATATTTTCATAAATTTCTTTAAAAGTATTCCTTCTTTTGTTATATTTTCCCTTCTGGGCTCCCCTGACATACATTTACTGTTGTAAATCAAATTCCAGTTCCCACCAATAAGTAATATTCCTTGCTGAAAGCTGATTATTTCTCCTAGAATTTTCTAAAGCTCCATTATAGCAGTTTTCGGTGGAATATAAATACATGCCAGTGCAATCCTCCTCCTCCCTGCCAGTAGCCCCTTGATAATACAAATCTACCATGATTGTCTTTTTTATTCTCTTCTACAATTAATATAAGTACTCCTGTCTTCCTTTGCCCCAGGTATTCCACTGAATAACCATTCTCAAAAACTTTATCAAATTCACATGTTCAGTTCTTTCCAAGTGTCTCTCCTGTAGCATAGCTATTTGCACGCTACATTTATAATATAGTTCACTACTTTTTCTTTTTTGCATTTATCTGTAAGACCATTAACTTTAAAGACATTACAGAAAGAATTATATTCTTGAGGGATTATTATTGCCACCTTTTATGTATAACAGCTTTTTTGTTAAATGTCTAGTTTTAGCTTTTGTGTTACATGCTACATTTTGAGAGAAAAATTGCCATGGATTCAAAGGACAATCATAAGGCCTTTTTCAGCTATGTTAGGAACCTGGGTGGAAACTCCCAGATATGCTCAGAATTAGTCCAAAATGATACAAAAATCACTGAACCCACAGACATTGCCAACATACTGGCAGACAGGTTCAGTGCAAACATCACCCCCCCCCCCAAAGGAGAGATAACTATCCCAGCGGAGTGTAGCCTCCCAGACATCTCAAATGCGCAGGTGAAAGCTGCTCTCTCTAAAGCTAAAAACACAGCATCAATGGGACCGGATGGTGTCTCTGGCTGTGTGCTACACGAGCTAAATGAGGAATTAAACCCACACATAAGGCAGCTGTTTAATCTCAGCCTTACCACAGGATACGTGCCCAAGGAGTGGCGTACGGCAACTGTGGTCCCACTCCACAAAGGCGGTGCCTCTACGGACCCTGGTACTTACCGCCCCATAAGCTTAACAAGTCTAGTCTGCAAAGCTATGGAGAGGATCATAATGGAGCTCATAAACAAAGATATAGGGGACTTGCAGACATTGGACCCGACCCAGTTTGGCCGTCAAGGGAAGATCATGCCTTTTGAACTTGGTCGACTTCTTCGAAACAGTCACCAAGGCCATTGATGAGGGAAAGGCAGTCCATACAGCCTACCTTGACCTTGCAAAGGCCTTCGACACAATACCCCACTCGGGTATTGTAGAAAAACTTACCAGCTTAAATGTAAACCCATATGTCACAAGATGAGTTGCAAACTGGCTTAAGGACAGAACCCACAGGGTTAGAGTTGCTGGTGCTATGTCAGACTCCAAGCCGGTCACAAGTGGTGTCCCACAGGGCTCGGTCCTTGGCCCCCTATTGTTCGGCATCTACTTCTCAGAAGTACAGGCCAACATGGGAGGACTTTGGCTGACAAAGTTTGCAGACGACTGCAAACTGGGCGCCATAGTGGAAAGTGCATCGGACACGGATATCCTTCAGAAGGGACTCACGGAAACAGATAGCTGGTGCCAGAGCCATGGCCTGAAGTTAAACGCCAACAAATGTATAGTCATACCCTTCGGGAAAAACAAGGCAACCCCAAGCTACCATATAGGTGGCAATCCACTAAGCACAGAAGAGGTTATCAGGGACCTGGGGACCCAGGTTGACAGTGGCCTTTCTTTTGACACTCACGTTGCTAAAGTGGTTAGAAAGACCTTCTACATTGCCCACCTGATCATGAAGGGATTCACATCCAGATCTAGTGAGGTCATTGTTCCCCTGTACTCTTCACTTATCAGACCAATGATAGAGTACAATGCCCCATTCGGGATGCATCTCACCCAACATCTGCAGCAATTGGAGAGACCCCAAAAGTTCCTCACCAAAAGGATAAAGGGACTCCAAAATCTGTCATATGCTGCCAGATTGAAGAAACTCCAGCTCTATTCAGTCGCATACCGTCTGCTCAGAGGTGACATGTGCCTGACATACAAGGCCATGTCCAATCCGGAATTAATGGACATGCTCCACCTCAAAAAATCCAAATCCACCAAAACCACTAGAGCAAGCGACTTAAACCTTAGCATGGACATAAATAGGACGTGCTGGAGGGATAGATTTATCACTCAGCGACTCCCTATGCTGTGGAATAAAATCCCGGTCCATGTGAGGCAGAGCACCTCGCTGGCTCTGTTCAAGAAAAATCTTGACCTGTGGATGGGAGATCATAGGTTTACCCCGGGAATCATCTCTGTGTCACTGCTGGACAGAGGCACAACAAACTAATGGGCACAGTATTTTTTCATATAAGGGGTGGCGTAAGCCACAAAAATTTGGGCTAGGCTTATAAATGCCTTAGGGCAGATAGCCTAGTATAAACCTATGAACCTATGCTTTGTGTTACATGCATTTACTGTTTGGCAGGTTAATCTTCTATACAACTGTTTCTTGTCATCTCCATTTGAACATGTCACGTCTTGCAGAACTTTTTGTTTTACTGAAAACTCTCAAAGAAAAGTATACATACCCACCCAATACCCCCAAAACCTATTAACTTAAAAACAACACACAAAACTATGTACATCTTCAAATATTGAAGTTTTAGCCTCCCAATAGGAACAAATGTTCCAAAATGACAGCCACACACACAGACTTGAGCTAAACTAAAAGAAAGATTATCCATGCTAAGATGCATGGTAAACAGCCTGTGATTCTGTTAAGTGCTGTCTGGTTTTGCCTTATCTTTTTATAGCTCTCTCAGCTGGGAAAATACTTGAATGCTTTCAGAAAACATTTTCTCCAAGCCAATTCTCTTTTATCAAATTGTCTGCTAGATACAGAAGAACCAGAAACAAAACAGTTTACTAGAAAAAAAAAAAGCCATTATAATATTCAATATTCTTTTTCATTTACTTGCTTTCTCTTAAAACTTGTTACTATATAAAGCTAATAGTCCTATCCCAGTCATTCCCCTATGCAAGAGTGAGAGAAAGCCCACTATTTTTTCTTTTGTCATTGTCTTTTAACCAGATTTTTTTAAATTGCAGTGCCTATATTTCTTAAATGTGAACAAGGAGAAAGAAAGAAAGAAAGAAAGAAAGAAAGAAAGAAAGGAGAAAAAAAAAAAACAGGAGCACCTATTTACATTAGCATCTCCATCACACTTAAAATTAACTGAAAAAACTTTACTTTATAACATGCAAAGAAAATCATGCACCATTGTGTCTTTCAGCTTTTGTTTGTTTTACTTACAGTTAATTATCTCCCTCCCCCCTGAGTATTTTTCCAAACATTAATGACATGAGGGAGAGCATATGATGCAGAGTCCCTACAAGTTTAACAAAGTCCAAAAAAGTCCAATATTTCCAGATTGTCTTGTTCTGTTCCTGTTCCTCTCCATCTCCCAAACGCTGTCGCTGCTTCATTTCCAGTGCACTCTTGATTCTTCAAGTTAACTCCTGTGCTTTTTTTCCCTTCTCTCAAGCATTTTCTATTGAAACACTGGGAAAAGTTTCACTGGCACTGTCTCTCTGTGGTTTTTATTACCAGACGAACAAGAAGCTGAATCTCCTTGCGTTTCACAGCTCACTTTTTGTTGACAAACGTTTGTATTTCTTTCTTGGCATGCACTTCATCACATAAATTATTTTGTTCCTCCAGGGAAAAATATTTTGAAGACAGCTGGGTACAGCAGTTTGAAGCTCACACCTGCTTCTTGACATTCCTTGAATAATAGAATAAATGTATTCCTTTTCTGCTTGGTATACAATGAGTAGTCATTCTCCACAAACACTCTGCTGTCTCCCACTTTTATTATTTTATTCTTCTGCCACAGTTTTGTAAGAATCAAGTCCTTCTGCTAGAAAGATTGCATCTTTGCTATCAAAGGTCTAGGTTGTTTTCTCCTTGCCAGGTTTAGAGCATACACATGATGTAGCCTTTCAATCAATCAATTCCAGTTGTGGAATACCAGTTTAGTTGGTTATTTATGCTTTCATGAAATCAGTACAGTCTGTTCCTTCCAGCTTCTCAGGTACAGCAGAAAATCTCAAGTTTTCTCTACATGCTCTGTCCTCTAATTCTATTACTATTTGAAACATCTCTTCTTGTGCAGAGTCATATTCAGTCATCCTTTTCTTCATTTTGACCTATGAGTTTTGCAGTTTTATCACCTTATCTTAAATTTATTCAAATTTCTTGCAGTTTTATCACCTTATTTTGAATTTCTTCCATTTTTCCAGACTTTTACTGTTTGAGTTGATATACTACATCAGTGTTTCATTTTGCCAAGGAATAAATTTAAACAAAATAAAAAGACCTTAGTGGATGATGTTTATTTTGTCACTACATATAATTTGTTAAGCCAAGAAATTTGGGATGCAGTTAAATATTATTGGAAGTTTTTGCTGAAGGATAGAACATTGGGTAATCTGCTTCCCTCTAGTCCTTTGGTGGCATATAAAAGGGGACAAAATTTGGGGGATATGTTGATTAGAGCATATTTTAGGCATCCTGGTGAACAGTTAAATTTTCCAATAAGTAATTTTGGTACTTTTGTTTGTCAGTCTTGTAATATATGCCAATTTATTAGAATATCCTTCGACAGAATAAATAATAAAAGGCTTATACCTAATAAACAATTTTCTTGTCACTCAGAGGGAGTTATTTATTGCCTTAAATGTCTTTGTAATCTATTTTATATTGGAGAGACTAAGAGGAAATTTAAACTTAGACTACAGGAACATATTTTTAATATTAAAAGGGGTGCCACAGATCATTCTGTGGCTTCACATTTTTTACAAACCCATAACCAGAATGCTGATTTGTTACAAGCTACTGTTTTGGAACAGATTTTTATCAAAAAAGGAAATCATAGATTGTTAAAAAATATATTATATAAAGAATCTATTTTTATATTGAAATATAATACATTATCACCTTTTGGTTTAAATATGGAGATTAATTGGAAATATTTGATATAATAGGTTAGATATTGTGTGTTATATTTATAGTATATATTTTTGTATTGTTGGTATGGGTTTTTATTTAACAGGGATTGCAGTTTCTTTAATACTTAATTATTTAATTGATTTATTATTAATTAAGTCATTTACACTCTGTATATAAGGGAATGTATATTTACCATGTATTGTGTGCTCATTGAAGGCTGTGGTGGCCAAGGCGCTAAGACTTGTTTCTATAATAAATTTTCCACTTGGAATCATTGTTGTTTTTCATCGTTCAGTCTTTTTCAAGACTGGTTTTGTTTTTTTGTTGGTTTTCATTTATTTTAGTCAGGTCTGTGTGCAGTTGCTTTATACTTTCCTCAAAGTTACTGGAAGTCATGTCTGGAGCTTGCACTGCTTTTTGCTGAACAGACACAGTACTTCTCCCAGTCAGTGTTTTTTTTGTCGCCTTTTGTAACCGATTTTCCTTCAGGTCCTATGTATTTCTTTTTTCTTGGCATCCATGTAGTGCACTTACTAGCCAGTTAGTGAAATTTACTAAGAAATCCAGGTCCACTGGCTTTCTCTGCACACCGGGAGAAGTAGAATTAAGCTGTTACTGAACGCGCAGCCATCTTGGAAGTCACAAACACAAGGTTTTTGACCATGTTTTCACATCAACACACTTAAAATGCAGTTCCAAGGCCACTCTTTTGTTTGAGTAAATGTGAAAGTGCAGTTTCTTGCATTATGTCGTAGCTTATTAAGCAATGTCTTATGACCTGGGGAAACTAAATAATAAACATCACCTGGACAACACTACTTCCTGCAGTAACATGATTTCTACATAGTATCACTTTTCAATGCATTCCCTAAAATCATTTAATTACAAAAATAAACAGGAATATTACATTTCGCAGTAGGAAGTAACCGTATAAAAATTCATCTCACTGCACCAACCTAAATTTTAAGAAATTCCTGTCACTTATTTCAAAACAAGGGCCTCTCACTCTGGTGTAATTAGAATGTGTGTTTACATTTAGTCACATGCAATTTCAACCTGTGTCACTAGTGTTTCATAAAATAATTACATACCGCATGGTTTGGCAGGTCACCAACAAGCTAGATCATGCCAATGTAACACAAAGCAAATGCAACCTTAGAGAAAACTGAAACTATGAGACACTAGCTACCACTGCCTACTGTAAACTCCATGGAAAACAAGCAAGTAAAACAGTTTAAGGAACAGTGCAGGTTCTGCGGTACAGAAAGAAGTCATGACTGCAATCTTAGTGATCTCGGTTTTGCTAGCAGGCTGGGGTGTTATGGGAGCCAAGAGGGAGGAATGAGAGTGAGATGTAGGTACTAACTCATTCCTCCTTGAAGACTGGGTAGGGGGATATTGTCAGAGTCTCAGAACAACAGTGACCATTGGTGGTTGGGGCTGGATGTGGGCAGCCCACACACATACAAGTACTGGTTGTACACTGGCTAACAGCTTGGACACTAGCCAGGATATGGTTACAAAGAAGCATTAGTAGCCTGACATTGCAAACTTTGTACTACCCTGCTTGCCACCAGATGGACAGCAGAGTAAGACAAAGAAAGCAGAGCCAGCCCCACAAAGATAACAGACTCTCGACCATTGGCTTTCAACTCCTACCAATCTTCTTGATGGGACACTGGGAAACTGAAGTGCTTACATATTCAAAGAACAGATTAAATGTTCAAGTAGGAGCTGGGCCTAAATAGTTAAATAGGTGAAGTAACTGTTAAATATAAAATACAGATAAATCAATGAGAATGGGTGAAATATTCTATAGATTCACAAATATTTAACAAGCATAGTTCAGCTTTTGATAAATAAATGAGCATCAATGAAAAAAAAAACTTACCAAGATCAGTGTCTCTGATTCCCATGTAGCTTTCTAGTAAGTCATCCACCTTCTGAATTGCCTTCTCTTCAAATGCAGAGGGCTACAAGGAAAAATAAAAAGTTAACATGCATGATAATGAACTAGAAGCAAGTTACATGACAACGATAATTACAACATCTTGTCTGCAACCTAAGGGCTGGATAATAGGCTGGCAATGAATGGGATAAAGACAGGTAACTGCGGAAGTTGTGGATCAAAGTGTCACCAGAATTAGCAGGTCAAAAATCCTTTGTACCTCAAACACACAATTAGCAAAAGGTCTTACCGCGAGTGTGCTAGGAATGTTGCCCCTAATCTCTAGGACCCAAGGTGGTTCATTTCAGGGACATTATTATAGTCGCACAATTCCTAATTACCAGTAACAGTAGATGTTCATAGAAGACACCGCCTTTCTGGCATATGGGTAGTAGTAGTACCCTGCTACCCTCCCTCTGACAGTCTTATCAAAGCTCACAGCTCCCCACACTGCCTGTCTGTGGGTGTGATGGACCACTCACCTGGCAGTACAGGAAAGGTCTTTCAAATCAACAGACAAGACCCTTCTGGTTTTCAAGGGTTCAGCAGGAAAAGATGAAAAAAATTCAAACTTTACTAGCACCTACTGTTCTGAACCAAAAACTACCCACACACAATAAAAGCAGCTGAGCAACACCTAAATATATATATACATCCAGATAACATGAATGGAGGGAGGGTAGTGCCAGTAAGGCAATGCATTCTGTGAGCACTTACTTTTGCAGATAACTATACAGGAAGATTCCCAAAGCTTACCCAACATGGGAGGAGGAAGAAGTACAAGGGTCCAGGTGCCCCTGGAGAATGGTCCTAGTGAAGCCTGCTCTGGATTTAGAAAAGGCAGTCAGCTTGTAGTGCTTCATAAAGGTATGGACAGAGGACTAAGTTGCTGCCTCTAGGATAACTACTCCTTTCCAATACGCCACTGAAGAGAAAAAGGTCCTGGTGGAATGAGCCTTTACCCTGCCTGGTTTCACCTTGCCATGGTAGGTGTTAAAAACAAATACCACAGGACAACCAATGTGCAAAGGTTTGCTTAGAGACAGGTTGACCATTCCTTGCCACTGTGTAGGAAATAAAAAGCCTTTTGGCATTCCTAAAACGTTTTTCTCCATTAAGGTAGTACCTGAGATGCTGATGCACATCCATGATATGAAGTATCATCTCTCCCTTATTCACAGGTTCTGCAAAAGAACACAGGGAGATCAATAAAGTGCTTGAGAGTGAATTATAAAACCATTTTTGTCATGAAAGAGGACTTGGTGTGCAATACAACCCTATCCCTGAGGAAAATCAGGGAAGGGTTGTCCCACCACGAGACCTTGCAGCTCAGAAACCTGCCCTGCAGATGTCAGAGCAATAAGTAAAACAGTTTTCCATGTTACAAGCTTCAGATCAACTTGAGCTGCTGGTTCAAAACATGGTAAAGTCAACCTTCCCAGAACATAGCTGAGGTCCCACCAAGGAGGAATTAGCTTGCAAGGGGCTGTTATGTATACTACTACTTTCATGAAAGTACAGTTGTTTAAACCCTTACCATAACAACAGATGGTCTTCCTCTTCACTGTTGCAGTATTCCTTAAATAAGGGATCTCCTGCCTAGGATAGCCCAACATCTGGCCAGTATACCAAAGCCTTTAGTGTTTGCAGGTATTGTATGTCACACATATGTTCCCCATGCAAGGTGTAGGGCATAAAGGTGATGTATAGATGCACACACTTCAGAACTGAAAAGCCCTAGGAAGAATAGACTGTCCCTATGGACCAGGATGAACTTGTGCATCTAGGAGGAGGAACAAGAAAAGAATCTCTGGTCAAAGGGGCAAGAAGGATGTGACAGAGCAGAGGGTATGAAGGAGGCATAAACACAGCAACAGTGAAGAGAAGGACATCTGTTATGGTAAGATTTTGCACACCTGCACTATGTCCTTACATAAGGAAGGCTGCAACAGTGATATGGAAGACAAGAGTACAAAAGCTTAAGAGGAAAAATGGAAGGAGGAAGGCACTGAAGAGTCCTCTATAAACTCATGCAGGATAGATCTGGCAAAGCCAGCTCTTGCTCTGGAAATAAAGTACAGTTGTGTACACTTACCATAAATGTAGATGTTCGAGTGTATTCACGGTTGCAGTCATTACATTTGGGTTATCTGCTTGCAGTAGCCCTCAGTCGGTCTGATTAACAAACTCTTGGGTCCTGCGTCATCTGCTGTCCCTTCTTCCATGATGTCAAGTCGTCAGGGGTATAAAACATGCAGCCAATGCCATTACATCAGTTTTTCTTGCCCCAGATGTCAGGTGCCCCCCTAATGGGAAGCAATTAAATCTATAAATACAAGGATATACCTCCAACAAAAAAGCAAATACACCAAAAAGCTTTTGGAGCATAGTAAGTGAGAGTAGAGGTATAGCCAAAAGAAGAAAGGGGGCTGGAGGGAGGGTACCAGGACTGCAAAAGTGAATACTCTCAAACATCTACATTTATGGTAAGTGTACACAACTGTACTAGGTTCTTCATGTTTCATTGTTGCAGTCATTACATTTGGGTAGATTCCCAAAGATAAGGTTGGGAGGAGTAATTTAAATAGAATTAGGACCAGCTAAACGGCCTTGCAAGACTGCAGTGGCAAAACCAGCTCTTGATTTAGATAAAATTGGCAAATGATAATGCTTGATTAAAGTATGTACAGAACTCCAGGTAGCTGCTTCTAGGATGTCCCTAGTAGGGACGCTCCTGAGAAAGGCTATAGAGGTAGATGCAGCCCTGGTTGAATGGGGTCTGATGCCCTGTGGGATAGGTTTTCCATGGTGCTTATAGCAGAAATGAGTGCAGTGGCCTATCCATTTTGAAATGGTTAGTTTTGAAATAGTTTTCCCCTCTGTCCCTGCAGCAAATGACACCAGCAGTTGTTCAGATTTCCTTTGAGGTTTAGTCCTGTCCAAGTAGAATCTAAGCTGTCTGTGCACTTATCCGTTCCCCTTTGTTCTGTGGGTTAGGAAAAAAGGTAGGCAAATGAATGGGCTGATTAAGAGCCACACTGGATATCAACCTTGGACATGAAGGAGGGATTGGTTCTGAGGGACACCCTGTCCTCATGAAAGATGATGAAAGGTTCCACTGCCATAAGGGCCTGTAATTCAGATACCCTTCTTGCAGAAGTGATTGCTAAAAGGAAAGCTGTTTTCCAGGAAAGAAATTCTAAATCTGCAGTAGCAGCTGGCTTGAAATGAGGAAGAGTGAGTTTCTCCAATACAAAGTTAAGATCCCAGGCTGGAGCTCTCCTGGGTGGCCTTAAATTTCTGACCCCTCTGAGGAACTGCTTGAGCAGTGGGTGAGAGAAGAGGGGAGGCTCTGTGCTATAATGAGCTGAAATGGCTGAGGCAGGAATTTTGATGGAGGAAAAAGACAAGACCTTATGAAGCATCTCAGTCAAGTATTGTAGAATCTGAGGTAAACTGGGCACTGCTGTGTTCATTCCTTGAGACTGGTTCCAGGCACAGAATATTTTCCATTTTGCAGCATAAGATTTTCTAGTACTAGGCCTCCTTTCCTCTAAAACGATATCCATCACTGATTTACTGAAGGATGGTGAAGGAGAGATTGGGTAATTAGCCAGGGTGCTAGGTTCAGGGTTTGCAGCTGAGGGTGCAGAATCTGGTTCTCCTGCTGAGACAACAGGGAAGGAGTCTGAGGCACGTGCCATGGAGCCAAGCATGACACACTGCACAAGAGTGGGTACCAGTGTTGGCGAGGCCAGTCTGGTGCAATTAAAATCATCCTTGGCTTGTCCTGTTTGATCTTTAGTAGTACCTTTGAGAGCAGAGGCAGAGGAGGAGAGGCATAAACTGATAGTTTTTTTCCAGCTGAAGGATAGAGCATCCACTTTCCAAGCTAGCTTATAGGGAATCCTTGTGCAAAATTTGTCCAGTTGATGGTTCTGGGGGGAGGCAAACGGGTCTATATCTTGGCTCCCCCATTTGCTTGTCAACATGTTGAAAATCCTTGGTTCCATTTTCCACTCGTGTGGGTCTATGAGGTTTCTGCTTAGTCCTTCTGCCAGTGTATTTAGTTTTCCTGGCAGGAATTGAGCTTGTAGACTCACTTGGTAGCTCAAGGCTGTGTTCCACAATGCCATGGCTAGTCTGCAGAGGGGGTAAGAATGTATACCACATGACAGTGGTGTTGTCCGTCTTTACCATTAGTTGTCCTGGAAGGCTGTCAGAGCATTCTGAACAGCTAACATTTCCTTTTGATTTATGTGCAGTTGCATTTGACTTGGGTTCCATTTGCCCTGAATGCACTTCCCTGCCAGGTGAGCCCCCCATGCATTGTCTGATGCATCTGTTGTTAAGATTTGGGCACAGCAGGGGGTAATGTGAATGGTAGTCCCCTGTTTTGGTGGCAGGCCTCTGCCCACCAAAGGAACTCTAGGTGTAGGCAAGGTATGATAGGAATCCTTGCTTCTAGATCCTGTGAAAGTTGACACCATAGGCTTTTGAGATACCACTGTAGTTTCCTCATAAGCATCCTTGCACATGGAATTAGGAGAATACAGGAGGCCATGAAAGTACAGTTTTGTACCTACCATAAATGCAGATGTTCGAGTGCTCATACAGCTGCAGTCATTATAGATGGGTTTATCCTGCCGTCAGGCGGGTCCTCGGTCGGCCGAATTCCAAAGTCTAGGTCCGGCGTCGGTTGTCGTCGCTTCTTCCCTGACGTCAGTGCGGCAGGGGTATAAAAGAGGCAGCCGATGCCATTTTCTCCAGTTTTTCTTGCCCCAGATGTCAGGTGCCCCCAGAAGGAAGGCAAAACATAATATTATGCAAACATGCAATGTAGATAAATCAAAAACAGTAGTTGCAAGCAAATACACCATAAAGGAATACCCCAAATAGGTTGTATGATAAAGGTGTCATAAGGCCTGTCCTAAGAGGGGATGGAGGGAGGGAAACCTGGACTGCAGCTGTATGAGCACTCGAACATCTACATTTATGGTAGGTACAAAACTGTACTATGTTCATCGTGCATACAGCTGCAGTCATTACAGATGGGTAGAATTCCAAAGCTAAGTAAGGGTGGTAGGCACTAAGTGGAACTAGGAGAGGCGAGGATGCCCTGCAGGACTGCTGTGGCAAAACCCGCTCTAGATTTTGAGTATAGTGGAAGGTGGAAGGTGGTAGTGCTTGGAGAAAGTGTGCACTGAACTCCAAGTAGCTGCTTCCAAAATGTCCTTGGTAGAGACCCCCCTGAGGAAAGCTGCAGAGGTAGCTGTAGCCCTGGTGGAGTGGGATCTGAAGTATACAGACACAGATTTTCCATAAAATGAATAACAAAAGCATATGCAGTGGGCTATCCATTTTGAAATTGTCTGTTTGGAAATAGCCTTTCCTTGAGCACCTGTAGCATAGGATACAAAGAGCTGCTCAGATTTTCTGAATGGCTTTGTTCTGTCCAAGTAATAGCGAAGTTGTCTGTGAATGTCCAAGGAATGTAGTAGTCTCTCCCCTTTGTTCTGTGGATTTGGATAAAAGGTAGGTAAATGAATGGTCTGATTCAAAGCTACACAGGATACTACCTTTGGCATGAGGGTAGGGTTGGTTCGTAAGGAAACTCTGTCCTGATGGAAGATGATGAATGATTGCACAGCCATGAGGGCCTGTAGTTCCGAAACCCTGCATGCTGAGGTAATAGCCAGAAGGAAGGCTGTTTTCCATGACAAGTATTGTAGCTCTGTTGAAGAAGCCGGCTCAAAGGGAGGTAGGGTCAGCTTTTCCAAGACGAAGTTGAGGTCCCAAGCTGGGACTGGTGGTTTCCGTGGGGGTTTTATATTTTTTGCCCCACTGAGGAATTGCCTTAATAGAGGATGTGAGAATAAAGGAGAATCTGTATTGTATTGTGCAGAAATGGCTGAAGCGTGGATCTTGATGGAGGAGAAGGAAAGGCCACTGTAACATCTCAGCTAGGTAATGTAAAATTTGAGGTATATTTATTACCCAAGGATCCTGGCCCTTTTCTTGATTCCAGGAACAAAATCGTTTCCATTTGGCGGAGTAAGCTTTTCTAGTAGAGGGTCTTCTGGCCTCCAAGATGACATCCTGCACCTCCTTGGAGAGGAGAGTCTGTTGGGAAATTAAGGTATTCTCCATGCAGCTAAATTTAGGGTTTTGAGCTGGCTGTGAAGGGTTTTGTAGTTGTGCTGGGACAACAGAAGAGGGACTAGAGGTAGAATCCATGGTGGGGATTGTGCCAGGCTCTTTAGGAGAGGATACCAGTGTTGACATGGCCAGTCTGGAGCAATGAGAATCATTTGTGGCCTCTCTGCTCTGGCTTTTAGTAGAACTTTGGTCAGTAGAGGAAGAGGCAGGAAGGCATAGACTGTCAATGCTGTCCAATTGAAAGAATGCGTCCACTTTCCAGGCCTGTGGATGATAGGTCCTTGAACAAAATTTTTCCAACTGGTAATTTCTGTGGGTAGCAAATAGATCTATGTCTGGCTGTCCCCATGCCTGAGTTATCTTTGAGAAGACTTGAGGATGCAACTTCCATTCGTGTGGGTCTGTCATATTTCTACTTAAGTTGTATGCCAGTGTGTTTTCCTTCCCTGGCAGGAATTGTGCCTGTAGTTGAATTTGCAATTCCAGTGCTGTGTTCCATAGGGTCATGGCTTGCCTGCACAGGGGGTATGAATGAGTTCTCCCCTGTTTGTTTATGTACCACATGACTGTGGTGTTGTCTGTCCTTATCAATAGCTGGCCTGGATGCAGTAGGTCTTTGAAGGTCATAAGAGCATTTTGCACGGCTATCATCTCCTTTTGGTTGATGTGTAGGTGCTTCTCTTTTTGGGACCATTTTCCCTGAATGCACTGATCTGCCATGTGTGCTCCCCAGGCGTAGTCTGAGGCGTCCGTTTTGATGATTTGAGTTGCTTGAGGTACACAGAAAGGGAAACCTGTGTTTCTTTGGCATGCTTGAGCCCACCACAAAAATTCCTTTTGAAGGCATGGAATGAGTGGAATAATTGTTTCCAAGCTGTGGCTGTGTTGAGACCATAAGTTTTTTAGGTACCATTGTAGTTTCCTCATATGCAGCTTTGCACATGGTATTAGTAGGATGCAAGATGCCATGAATCCCAGAGCCTGCAGGACTTTCTTTGCAGTTAGTCTGGTGAAAGTTGCCATTTTGTTGAAATATTGAGACAGTTGCCCTTGTTTGTCTGGCGTGAGGTAGGCCATCTGGGTGGTTGTATCTAAGCTGGCACCCAGGAAAATTATCTGTTGAGAAGGTATTAGTTTTGATTTCTTTTTGTTCACTGTGTATCCCAGGTAGTTTAACAGTTTTATTACAAACGCCAGATGCTGCAACAGAATGTCCTTGCTGTCCGCTTGGATCTGGCAGTCGTCCAGATACGAGTAGATTTGTATTCCTTGTTGTCTGCAGAAGGCAATTACTGATGCCAGGCACTTCGTAAACACTCTGGGCGCAGTAGATAAGCCAAAGGGCAATGCAGAGAATTGGTAATGGGTTGAACCTGCAAGAAATCTGAGGTATCTTCTGCGATCTTGTCTGATAGGGACATGCAGGTATGCCTCCTTGAGGTCCAATGTTACCAGCCAAGACTCCTTGCCCAGCATGGGAAGAAGCTGCTGTAATGTGAGCATCTTGAATTTTGGCACCTGTAGATATGTGTTTAGGATGGATAGGTCTAAGACGGGTCTCCAATCTTTGTCTTTCTTTGGTACCAGGAATAGTCTGGAATAAAAACCTTGACCTTGTTCTTTTGCAGGTACCTCTTGAATCGCTTTCATATCCATGAGAGCGGAAATTTGTCTTTGTGCCTCTGCCCTTTGATTTTGTGGCAGGTTTGGCAAGCCTCTCATTTTTGGAAGGGTGTGAAAGTGGAACCTGTAGCCTCTGTCTATAATGTCCAGAATCCATTTGTCTTTTGTAACAATGTGCCAGTTTTTTGAAAATAATGCCAGTTTTCTGCCCAAAGGTGCCACCATTAAAGCTTTGTTTGGCAGGCATAGGGGGAAGTCATTGTGCCTGTTTTCTAAATGACTGTGATCTATCTTCTCCACCTCTTGGGGTTGGTGCTTGCCACTGTCTAGCTCTGTAAGATCCTTGAGGTTGTCCCCTACCCCTTGGGCGTCTGTATCTGCCCCTTTGAGGTCTGTCCGTGGCTGGAAAGGACCAATTTTTTGAAGGCCAGTTTCTGCTGAAGCGTGGAGGTTGTACCTGCAAGAAATCTTTCACTGTTTGCATAGATTTCGCTTTTTCCTCCATTTTCTTTAGTACCTCCTCAGCTTTAACACCAAACAATACATCTTTTTGAAGTGGTGCATCTAATAACTTTGCTTTGACATGATCTGGTAAGGTTTGCTCTTTGAGCCAAGCATGTCTACGTATAACAGACCCCGTGACAGCAGCTCTACATGAGGCCTCTAAAGCATCAAAACCACACTGCAAGGTATGGTTACCCACTTGCTCTGCTCCATGCAACAAATCCTGCAACTCTTTCAAATCTGGTTGTTCTGTTTGTGTCACATTTTGCTTTTCAGCTGAGATAACAAAAACTGTTGGTACTTTAACATATGAAATTGACAGTTTAATGCCATCATAGTTAAAGTGGCAGATGTATACACCTTTTTCCCCCACCTTTCTAATGCTCTGGAATCTCTCTCTGAAGGTAAAGGGTTTTTAGCAGTAGAGGCCTTTATTCCCTTGGGACCCTGTGAAATTGTTTCTGGGTCAGCAGTATGGCTTTTATAAAGGAACTGGTGAGAATCAGGAACCCAGTAATACCTGTCTGGTTTAACAGGGGCTGGAGGTAAAGAATCTGGATTAAGACTGGCTTCTGCGTACACATCTTCCAAAATATCTAAAACAGGAGGGATAGCCAGGGGCCTATGCTGGGGGAGCAGTAGAAATTCCCTGAGCCTTTTCTTGGAATCTGAGTAATCTTGGCCTTCCCAGTGGAAGTGTTCCCTCAATGTATGCAGGGTTTCCCCAAAAGAGTAGTCCTCGGGGGGGGGGGGGGACAGAGGGAATAGACTTCTCAGCATCAGAGTCTTCAAAAGGGGAATAGGCATAATCCTGGTCCTCAGAATGGTCTGAGGTAAAAGAAGCCTGGTCTGAGGAAGGGTAGTCTTCCTCCAATCTGGGTCTTTTGTCAGATGAGAACCCCCTGATGAGAGTCATCAAATCCTCAGCCATTTGAAGCATCTGCTTTTTAGGCATGGGGCCTTGAGAGGAGGTCTGAGGACCCTGTTTTTTAGTTTTCATGGCAGCTTTAGATTTAGTGAAGGATTTAATAGAGAAGGTGGAAGGCCTGAAGACGCCTTCAGAAATGGCAGGCCTCACTAAATTTTCAGTTTCCCCGCCAAGAGTGATGTCGGTGTCTGCAGTGGGAAAGGAGACAGAGGAGCCTGCGACCTCGGGTACTGAAGTCACAGGTAAAATTATTTCATCGGTAGTCAGGGGCTGTGTAGGCGCCTCGCTGAGAACCGGTAGTCGGCCTAAGCGTGGTCTCAGTACTCGGTGCAGACCTCGGATGCCGGTCCTTGTCTTTGCGTCTTTTGCTTAAAACTGGTGTCGGTGTATCTGACGACATGATATAATTAAATTTTTTGCCAAAATAATGAAGGGTGAACTCCGCCCGTCGCTTATTAGTGCGCTTGTTGAACCTAGCACAAAAACGGCAGGCCGAGACGTCGTGGTCTGGCCCTAAGGAAGGTATACGGAAAGAGTGGAAATCCTTATGCGGTATTTGCTTCCCACAAGAAATGCAATTATTAACTTTGTCTGACATCGGTCTGAGGCAAGAAAAGTTTCCCCAACGGGGTACTTAGCTTTAAAGAAGACTTCGGCTGAAATTCTTTCGTAAATCTCAGGAGCTGGCCGACCAGCACTTGCGAACTGCTTCTGCTTCGGGCACCGCGTGGCAAGAAAGGCTGAAGAAAATGGCGTCGGCTGCCTCTTATACCCCTGCCGCACGGACGTCAAGGAAGAAGCGACGACAACCGACGCTGGACCTAGACTTTGGAATTCAGCCGACCGAGGACCCGCCTGACGGCAGGATAACCCATCTGTAATGACTGCAGCTGTATGCACGATGAACATCCCCAAGGATTGCAGTATTTGCCTTGCAGACAGCTGGGTTTTTGTGGCCACTTGTTTGAAGTAAGCGTGAAGAAAGCCATCTGGGAAGTTGTATTCAAGCTTTCTCCCAGGAATATAATTTGTTGGCAGGGTACCAGGTGGGATTTCTTTTCGTTTATGGTGAACCCCAGACAAGTCAGTACCCTATGAACAAAGGCCAGATGATTCAAAAGAATGTCCTTGCTTTCTGCCTGAATTAGACAATCGTCCAGGTATGGGTATATCTGAATATTTCTTTGCCTGCAAAATGCAATGACTGGAGCTAGGCACTTTGTGAAAACCCTCGGTGCATTAGATAAGCCAAAGGGAAGTGCAGGGAACTGATAGTGCATGTAGCCTGCTTTGAAGCATAGGTATCTTCTGCAAGACTCCCTGACAGGGATGTGCAGGTATGCTTCTTTTAAGTCTAGTGTTGCCAATCATGCATCCTTGCCTAGCATAGGAAGCAGCTGGTGAAGAGTCAGCATTTTAAATTTTGGAAACACCAGAAAGGTGTTTAGAATAGAAAGGTCCAAGATAGGACGCCATGTACTGCCTTTTCTGGGTACCAGGAAAAGTCTCGGATAGAAACCTTGTCCCTTTTCCTCTTCTGGTACCAACTGAATAGCCCCCATGTTTAAGAGAGAGAGTACTTGATTTTGGGCCTCTGCCCACTGATTTGGAGGTAGATCTGGCCACCCGTTTGGTGCTGGTAATGTGTGGAAATGAAATCTGTATCCTTGGGACACTATTTAAAACCCATTTGTCCTGGGTAATGACTTCTCGCTTTCTGGCCTGCAGACCAATCTTTCTGCCTAAAGGAGCATTCAGTTGGGAAGTGCTTGGAAGTTTTAAAAGCAAGTCATTGAGACAGTTTTCCATAGGGGGGAGTCTTACTACTCCCAGGTTTGGGTGTGGAAACCCCCCCACTGCCTAGTCTTGTGTCCCTTGGGACTGAAACCTGGGGTCTCTGCTGTGTCTGGGTTTGGCTTGAGAGGACCTGGAAGGGGCTGGAAAGGACCAATTTTTAGAGGGCCAGTGCCTACTAAATCTAGGAGGCTGAATTTGTAAGAAATCTTTAACCGTTTGCATAGATTTAGCTTCATCTTCCATCTTTTTAAGAACTTCCAAAGCCTTGTTGCCAGACAGGCAGTCCTGATTTAAAGGAGCATCCAACAATTTAGCTTTAATATGATCAAGCAAACCTTGCTCCTTAAGCCAAGCATGCCTTCTGAGCACAGACCCAGTAACAGCAGCCCTGCAAGAAGCCTCTAATTTATCAAATCCGCATTGCAAAGTATGTTTTCCAACCTGTTCAGCAGAATGCATTAAATCCTGTAATTCTTTATTTTCAGCACAGTCAGGAATTTACATTATTTTCTGTTTAAGCAATCCAATAACATGTTGTTGATACTTTAACATATGAAACTGGTAGTTTAAAGCCCTAATGGCCAAGGTTGCAGAAGTGTAAACTTTCTTACCCAATCTATCCAGTGCCCTGGAGTCTCTATCAGAGGGGGTAGGATTTTTAGCAATAGAAGCCTTAATACCCTTGGGTCCCTGTGAAATAGTCTCTGAATCCGCAATAGGATTTTTTAAAAAGGAACTTGTGAGAATCAGGAACCCTGTAATATCGGTCAGGTTTTCTGGGAGCAGGAGGCAAAGAATCAGGGGCCAAACTAGATTCTGAAAAGGCATCATCAACAATGTCTAATACAGGAGGTATTAGCTAAAGGCCTATGCTGAGGCAGGAGTAAGAAATCCCTAAGCCTCTTTTTTGAATTAGAAAAATCCTGGCTTTCCCAGTGGAAATGCACCCTTAGAGTATGTAAGGTCTCACCAAAAGAAAAATCCTCTGGAGGGGAAGCAGAGGGAATGCAGTCCTCTGCATCAGAATCCTCATAAGTAGATAAGGGCAAATCCAGATCATCAGAAGAATCAGAAAAATCAGAATCCAGTTCAGAAGATTCATAAACAACTTCAGTCCTAGGTCTCTTAGAAGGGGAAGGTTGGCTTCCCCTGATTAGAGTTATTAGATCTTCAGCCATTCTTATTTCTTTTTTAGGCATAGAGGCCTGAGCATGCGGCGTGGGCATCGGTTTCTTAGGCATGGTTTGAGATTTTGGCCTAAATGAAGAAGTAGGCGTCTGTTTAATATGCAAGTTCATAGGCCTGAATACACCCTCAGAAGTCAGTGCCTGCACAGCGGCTCCAGACCCATCCAAGGTAGAGACATCCGCAGGTTCCACAGTTGAAGCATCTTGTGGCATACTGGACTCTGAATGGGTCTCAGTAGAGGCCTGCGAGTCAGAAGTAGCGGGTATCAGGGGCTGTGAAAGCGCCTCACTGAGTACCAGCGAACTGGTGACTAGCTTAGGAGAAGCATCATCGGTAGCTTTGGACCTCAGCGGCCTGTCTCTGTCTATCTTTGCGTTTTTTTCGGAATCCCGGTAGTCGGCTGGCTAACCAACATTTCTGGATAATTAAACCGAGAACCGAAATATTTAGAAGCGAAAATATACCAACGATGGATAGTGCGCTGATTAAATAAAGCACAAAACCGACAGCAAGATACGTCACGGTCAGGGCCTAGGCAAGGAATACAATACGAATGAAAATCTTTGTGAGGTATTTGCCTTCCACAAGTAATGCAATTACTAACTTTTACTGACATCGGTAAGGAGCAAGAAAACGTTTCCCCAACGGGGTACTTAGCTTTAGTTGAAGAATTCTGTTCTGAAACTCGAAAACAAAAATTTCAGGAGTCGGCCGACCACCACTTGCGAACTGCTTATGCTTCAGGCACTGGACAGCAAGAAAGATGGATGTAATGGTGTCGGCTGCATGTTTTATACACCTGACGTCATGGAAGAAGGGACAACAACTGACGCAGGACCCAAGACTTTGTTAATCAGGCCGACTGAGGGCTACTGCAAGCAGATAACCCAAATGTAATGACTGCAACAGTGAAACACCAAGAACATCATCCAACTTGTAATGCTTAGTAAAGTTATGTACAGAAGTCCAAGTAGCAGCCTCATGGATGGATTGTTATCCAGTCCTTTGAAAAAGGCAGCAGAAGCAACAGCTCTGGTAGAATAAGACTTTACAGAAGATGAAAGAATAACAAAAAGAAATAGCCCTAGAAATCTAGGAAGAGATGGTTTGTTCAGAAAAGGCCAAACCTGAAGACTTGGGATGAAAGCAAACAACAAAGCTGCTCAGACTTGTGAATAACATTTTTCTTATCCAAACAATATTTGAGCTGTCTGTGCAAGTCCAAGTCCAAAGTATGAAGAACCTTCTAACTGGCAAACTGTGGAGAAGGAAAAAAAGAAGGCAAGTTAATAGACTGATTAAGAGATGACTCACTCACTTTGAAGGATTTGTATGAAGAGACACCCTGTCCCCGTAAAAAATTTAAAAAGGGAGGAACAGCCGCAAGAGCCGAAGCTCGCATAATCTCTTAGCTGAGATAAGGGCTAAAAGAACAGTCTTCCAAGTACAATATTGTGAGGAAGCTGAAACAGCAGGCTCAAAAGGAGCTGGAGTCAAATTTTCAAGAACAAAACTGAGGTCCCAGGAAGGCAGAAAAGGCTTCGTGGGAGGTCTAATATAAAGGACAACCTTAAGAACCTGTCTGGCCTCAAATCTAGAGGTCAAGGGATGAATTAAAGGCAGATGAGCAAAAATTGCTGATAGGTGTGCTTTAACTGAAGAATATGCCAACCCAGGATGCAGAAAATTATACAAGTAAGAGAGAACCATAGGGACCTGCAGTGAAAAGGGATCCTGGTTATGACAGAGGCACCAGACAGAAAATTTCTTCCACATGGGCAAATACGATTTTCTGGTAGTGGGTTTCCTGGCCTCCTGCAGGACCCAGAGGACATCCTCAGAAAAGAGGTGCCTAAAATGGATCAAAACCCCATCACCCATCAGTTGAAACGTGGACAAGTGAGGATGGATAATGGACCCCGTTGCCCTGTGTGAGAAGGTCCACCCAGTGAGGTAACTTGCAGTGATTGCTGCTGGCCAAGTGAAAAAATAAGGGGGGGGGGGTGACCAGTGCTGTTTAGGCCAAAAGGGAGTCACTAGCAAGATTTTGGGAGAGTCCTGTCTGATCTTGTGCAAAACCCTCAGAAGGAGAGGCAGGGGAGGGAAGGCAAGCAGAAACATCCCCTTCCAAGGAAAAAACAGGGCACCCACTTTCCATGCAAGAGCACATGGGACTCTGGAACAGAATACAGGAAGTTGTCTGTTTAGAGGGGAGGAAAAAAGATCTACCTGAGGAATACCCCACCGATGGGCAATGTCCAGAAACGCATCTTTATGAAGCATCCATTTGTGAGTGTGTGCTGAACCTTCTCAGAGAGTTCGCCACTGTACTATGTTCTGAGGGAATGTAGACAGCTTGAAGAGTTATTTGGTATTTGACAGCTAGATCCCAGACCTTAAGAGCCTGCAAAGAAAGTAGAGCTTTGTACCTCCTTGTTTGTTGACATACCACATCACTATGGTATTGTCTCTGAAAACTGAGGGGCCTGGGATGAAGGAGGGAATGAAAGGCCTGAAGAGCTAGAATTAAAGCCCTCAGCTCCTTAATGTTGATGTGGTCTGACCTTAGATAAGGCCAAAGGAAGCTTCCCACCCCCTGTCGGACACATCCAAAAAGAGCTCTTGAAGCCCTGGGTTGAAAGAAAGCTGATGAAACCGCCAGTGAAGCTCAAGCCTGAGACAGGGAAGGAAGGGAACTAGGAAAGCCAGGGGGTGACAATGTTGAAGCCAGACAAACTTGAGGTACCACTGAAGCTTTCCTCATATAGAGCCTGAGCAGAGTCAGCATACAACTGGTGTAGGCCATAAACCAGAGAACCCTGAGAAAGTTCCAGGCCGTGACTGAAGACAGAGGAAGAGAAGACTGCAAAAATGCAATCAGAAATAAGACCTTGGGGACAAGCAGGGATGCCCGCATGGAAATGGTCTGGTTCCTGCAACCAAGAAAAACATGATCCTGAGAAGGAGTCAAAATGGATTTTGAAAGATTTTGGTGAAGCCCAGATTCTGCAGCAGGGAAACAGTAAACTGGATGTCCTGAAACAGAACCATGGGGAAGAGACCTGAATGAGCAGATAGTCCAAATAAGGAAAGCTCTGAACCCCCATCATCCTGCAAAAGGCAGTGACAGGAGGGTGGGATTTTATAAATATCCTTGGGGCAGTAGAGAGGTCAAAGAGCAAGGCAGAGAACTAATAATGCAAAGAAAAAACAGAGAAATGCATAAACTTTCTGAAAAGTGGATGTGTATGTGAAAGTAGGCATCCTTGAAAGAATCCTGAAATGCCTTAGGAAGAAGAGGGGAATAAAGCTGGAAGGGACAACATACAAAAGATGGGGGCCTTCAGAAAGGTACAGAGCTAAGAAAGGTCCAGAATTGGTCTCCAGGTACCCTCCCTTCCTTGGAACTAGGAAAATTAAGGTACAGAGCTGAGAAAGGTCCAAAATTGGTCTCCAGGTACCCTCCCTTCCTTGGAACTAGGAAAATTCTGGAATAAAAAAACCTTCCCTTCCCGGGGGAAGGACCTCTGGAAAAAGAGGATACTGTTCTTGAGGAGGCTGAGGGATGCCCAGAAATGGAGGAAGAGATTTCCAGGCCATAAAATACCTCTAGTAGATGGACAGAACCCAATGGTCTCATGTTCCTTAACCAATTTGAAAGGGACAAGGAAAGACAAACAGACAAGGGAATCTGGCTAAGGGAAAAGGAAAGCAAATTGTCAAATAGAACCAGACTTGTCCTGAAAAGTAGGTTTCTGAGAAATAAGGGGTCTGAGTATATTTAGCAGGAGGTACACTTCTAGCACCCTTTTTACCCTTGGGTGGAGCGAGAGAGACCATTTGCGAACAAAAGCAGATTTGGAAAGGTAATTTATCTGAAACTTAGGGATAGGAGAAACAAAAATAAGTTTCAGATCCTGCAAGGATTTGCCCTTATCCAGGAGGAATTTAAAATGTTTAGCAGCAGCAGACCCAAACAGATTTTTACTACCCAGAGGAACATCTCAACAATTTGGCTTTAATGTCATCAGGCAAAGCCTGAAGACTAAGCCAAGAGTAACACCTCATAACAGAAGCAAATGCAACAGCCATAGAAGAAGCATCAGCTGCATCATAATCACACTTGATAGAGTGGTGAGCCATTTGAGAAGTACAGCCCAACGAGGAAAGATCCAAAGCCTTCTCCTCAGAATTAGGAAGATCAGAAACAACCTGAGAAACCTTGGAAAGGAAGGCTAAAATATACCCAGTCATACGAGTCTGGTAAACAGCCCTAAAAGCCAGCGTGGCAGCAGTATAGACCTTTTCACCTAACCTCTACATAACCCCACTGTCCTTATCTGAAGGAAGCAACTTAGTAGAAGGCAAAGGCATGGAAGATTTATTACAGGAGACAGATACAACCGAATAATCAGCAGAAGGACATTTAAAAATTTACAATCATCAGGCACCTTGCAAAATTTGTCAGGCTTCTTAGGAGCTGGGGGCTGAGAATCAGGGCTACAGAAGCCGCTGAAAAGGTATCCATGACACACCATCTGGATGAGCTCAATACCTCTTCTGGATATCAGAAACTTGAAAACAATCCCACATAAAGAATTTCATCATACAGGAAATAGTGTCCCCAAAAGAAAGTTCTTCTAAAGGGGAATCTGGACTGCTAGAATCCTATTCCTCAGACCCATAATGCAAGGGGGAAGGGATCTGAGAGGAACAGGCTAAGGACTCTTACTCAGATTACAGATCCTCAGAGGAATCCTGCTCCCTAAGTCTCTTAAGAGGAGTAGAGGACCAAGGAGGGGCAAGCACTGAGATCTTATCAGGAGGCTTTAAAGCAATTAAAGCATTAAACAATTCCTTCATAAAATCCTGCCATTCTTGTTGGGGATCCTTAACTGCAGGTGAAATATGTTTGGTTTTCCTTTTCTTTTTCTGTGAGATGTCTGCACGGAAACTTCTAGGAGGGTTGGATCCTTGCAGACACAAATAAACAAGTAAAAACCAACTGGGCAAATACACACCAAGAAATTTGAACAGCCCAAAGCAGATATTGAAACAATAAAGCCCAAGGAACAAACGATGCAGACACTTATTACACACAAACGCTGTACACCATACATTTCCATTTGCACACTTCATCTGATGTGGGTCAAACTGCTACTACATTTTATTTATAAGCTTCCAATTTAAAAACAACCAATAAAAAAATCATACTGCACCTAATTTGAATACTTAGTAAATGAGTTTCAGTTAAAAGTACACAGATCTCCCTTCCTTAACAATCCAGGTTCAGATTATCATCCTACAGCCAATTTATTATATGTAGTACTACTAAAAATTTCAATAATCATCAAATATAAAATGCATATTTAACCATCTATGACCATTTAAATACAAAGCATTTTAAAACCATATTAAAATGTGTGAGAATGTTTAAAACCATTTAAAAATTATGATGTATAAAAACTTTTTAAAGTGCATTTTAAGGTGGCTTTGGTTCCGTCCTGTGGTGGAATTAAAAATTACATACAAATCTTTTACTTTTGTGAACAAATGAATTCATTAAATATCTTCTCCAGCCTGCCAAGAAACCACTGAGTAAACATAACAGCTGCCAATAGACGAAAATTTTCATCCTAACACAATTTTGCTGCTCTTAATTTCAATAATGAACTAATAGAGATGTGGTCATTTAAACCTGGTTTTCTGCTTGCCTCTAGGGTTAATTGCCTCCACAATTCCCTATACTCTATGGTCTCTTCCCATAGCCCCCCCTCTGATTTTCCGGTCAACCTTTTCCAGTACAAAAAAATAAAAAAATGTGCATCAATACATTCTTGTTTGTGTTTATATAGGGCATTTGTGCATTTTCTATTTTGTACTTCACATACATGTTCATATATTCTTCTTCTAAGTTTATGTTCAGTTTTTCCTATATAAAATCCTTCATATTTTTGACAAGCTGCTAGGTATACTGAACCACTGCTATCACAATTAGTATATTCCTTGTCCTCTAATACCTTATTTCTACTTTTCAGAAAAATACAACGTTCAATGATGGCATTCAGACTGGCGGCAAAGAAGTTCTTTAGTAAGTGCGTCTGTATGCCACCTTTATGCCCTACACCTTGCACTGGGAGCACATCTTTAAATTACTAGTCTCCCACCAGGACACAAGTGCTCTTCAGCAATTGAATTCTGCTTGCTGAGTACACAGAAGCAACTCTGCAGTCTGTGGCTACCACCCCACCCATACAGTTGAAGAAGGAATAAGTACTGCAAAACTAAACAAGGATATACATTTTGAGCATCAAGAGCAGGAGCACAGTCAAGCAACTCTGCAGTCTGCAGCTACCACCCCACCCATAGTCTAAGTACTGCAAAACTAAATGGGTTAATATTACAAAGTCGAACTCACAGGAGTTCAAATGTTGTAATATCGAACCCAAAAGTCTGAAATACAAAAATAGTGAAGCCACGGGCACACCGATTTTTTTCCAAGGGGAAAAAAAAAATTTGGTGGGCCGTTTTCAGGGCTTTGCTATTTCCTCCACTGTGGTGCGATCTCGGAGTAGGTATATTTAAGTAGGGGGTGTGGGGGGGCGAAGCCCCCACTTTAGTTTAAGTTTAGTGTAAGTGTTTTTTTTTTTTTTTTTTCTTATAACAGAAAATTATAACAGAAAAGTTTTTTCCCTGGGAATGTACTTTCATAATTATTGGGCTTCGCACTTCAAGGTTTGATATTACAACGTTCGAACTCCTGTGACGACGTAATACAGACCCAAACTAAACAAGGATATACATTTTGAGCCACAATAGGAGGGTCAGTCCACCCAGACATTGTACTTGTATGTGTTATGAGAGTGAAGCTATAACATTAGCAGTATTTCTTAGTAGTTCTCAGCGTGCTAATAAAATCTATGTATGTAATAATATCTATGTATATATATATATATATATATATATGTATGTATGTATACATATGTGTATATATATATATATATATGTGTGTATATATATATATATATATATATATATATATATAATATGTGTGTGTGTATAGATATATATATATATATATATATATATATATATATATATATATATATTTATTTATTTATTTATTTATATGTATATATCTGTATGTATGTG